>NW_025423265.1:300000-413426 GCF_020497125.1 Mauremys mutica | reverse complement strand
GAAAAGGCTGGGTGGGGCCGAGTTCCAAGGAACAGCAAACGGTTCATAATCTGCAGTCATTTGAATGTGATTCATTTTTCCACTAACAAGTTTCTCTGAAGTGGTGAGAAATCCAGGGTCCGGGGAAGGGAGCCGTGGCCCATTCTCCTGTCGGACAGTCCAGTTGTGGCTTAGTCCTGTTTATACATAGAGAAAAGAGTCCAATACAAACAGTTTAATCCAGCGAGAAAGTCAGTCCATTGGCGGATAGAGCCGGGAGCTGGTGGGGGGCAGAGCTGGATTCTACCTCACTGTCTGACCTTGGTCAGGTCAGGTCACCTCTCCCTGTCTCGATCGTTACAGTGTGGAGAGGAACAATGACAGACCCCACAGGAGGGTGCTGGTTTGGTGCTTAACCACATGGCAAAGGAACGAGAGCCCCAAATTCCCCCATGTGCTTTGGGAGCCAGGTTTGCTGTTTGAATTCTGCAGTTCAGATGACGTCAGGCCTGGGAGTTTCACTGGCCTTAGGGGCCTGCTTTGCTCACAGCTGTGATGGCTGAGTGGCTAAGGTGTTGGACTCAAAATCCAAGAAGGTTTTCCTGCGCAGGTTCAACTCCTGCTCATAGCAACGTCAGTGTTTTAGCCACAGCCCGTCTAAGAGGCCAGGGGTGGCTGAGCCTCCCCCAAATGGCCGCCCATGCAGGGGGGAACACTGGGGATGTGGGGCGAGTCAATCCTCCGTGGGCCCATTGTCATCTTTCGAGTGCTGGACGCGAAGCTCCAGAGAAGTGGGGGCCCAGCCTGCACCCTTTTCCGCTCTGCATCTTAACCCGATGATTGGCCGAGCAGGGGGCTATCGACAGCGAGGAGACTCCAATGTACAATCCTACGTACGGGATTAATCTTGCTGCTTCTCTCCATTAATTGTCTCTTGGCAGGTCATGATTTCCTCTAATGTTCTAGGTCTTCTAAAATACTTGCTGAATAGTGTGGTGGAGTAGGGACTGTCTGTGTGGGGGATGGGAGAGCCAGGGATTTTAGGTGAGAGGCAGGTATGCAGACTGTAACATGAGCTAGGCCTGGGGGAGGGGAGGTGACACCTCAGCCCAGGAGCTGGACAAAAGGAAAGGAGCTGAGTGGAGAGGGTGGGGTCAGTCTTCGGTTTGGGAGCTGGGTGGTGGGTTTTTCAGGGGATCCTAGGCTGGGATCCAAGCACCCTGAACCCCCCAGAAAGGCCAGAAGGGGTCCTGGCTCTGAACACGAGCTGGGCTGTATCCTGTGTTCCTGTTGTTCAATAAACCTTCTGTTTTACTGGCTGGCTGAGAGTCACTGTGAGTCCCGGAAGAGGGGCGCAGGGCTGGACTCCCCCACAGTCCGTGACAAATAGTTACTATGAACCACTGTTGGTCTGTAGCTCACTTGAGAGCCTGCACCCAGCTCCGCTCTGCCTCTTAACCCGATGCCCTGCGCTGCCTCCTCCCATCCCCCCTCCGCCTCTTCCCCCAAGGCCTGCGCCCCACCCCCGCTGGGCCTTTTCTCCCGAGCCCCCTCCCTCTTCCTGCCCCTGCTCCGCCTCCTTCCCTAGGGACCCCCCGCCCCTCGCTCACCTAAGGTAGGAAAAAGTGATGGGTGCCTGGCCCCATGGCCCCCTGGCAGCCCCCCTTAGGGGAAAGGGGCAGAGAGGAGCAAGCAGCAGGTGAGTGGCGTCTTGGGGGAAGAGTGAGGGGCAGGTAGGAGGATTGGGGGGAGGGGGCGGAGGGCAGTGAACAGCAAGTGGGCGGGGCCTCGGGGGACGAGGATGAGCAGGGGCGGGGCCTCTGTGGCCGGGCCATGGTCTGGGCACCGGTGGCCCCCCAACTTCTAGGGGTCACTCATCTGAAACCCAGGATGAAAGTGACATGGGCCTGAGTCTTGTTGGGGCTGAGGCTACCTCACACCTTTACCTTCGGGGCTCTACCGGGGCATGAAGCCCCCGGACACGGCCAGAGACAGGGCAAGGGGCCTCAGCACGGGAGAGAGTCAGGCCCAGAGTTAGACGAGGGGGGCAGAGAATATTCTTCATTCTGGTTAGTTACACGGCGCCCTTGCTAGAAATCCTTCCTGTATTTGCTCCAGTTGGCTCCCTGCAGAAGTGAGAGTAAGCTCGGCCGTGCCCGTAGCCCTGGGCCTTTTAAATCACCGCTGGAGACCCCGGCCGCAGCCGCTGCCCCGGGGGCTCCAGCAACAGGGCTCGGGCGGCCATTTAAAGGGTGCAGGGCTCTGCTGTGGTAGCAGCAGCCGGAGTCCCGGGCCCTTTGAATGGCCCCAAGCTCTGGGGCTCCCAGCAGCCTCCGCAGCTGGTAGCTCTGGCAGTGATTTAAAGGGCCCAGGGCTCCCATCCGCTTCTACTGCAGTCGGAGCCCTGGACCCTTTAAATCTCGATTCAAAGGGCCTGGGGCTCTAACAGCCCCGCCTCTTCCACCTGAGGCCCCGCCCCCCGCTCAGGACTCCCGCGTACCGGTAAGTCCTTTAAGTGACTTTCACCCCTGACTCCCTGACTCTGTAGCGCTGCCCCGTTCCCCTGTTTGTTCCTCAGAATTAGCAGGTTCTGTCAATTCCTAGCAGCAATCCCGCCATAACACGACAGCCTGAAATCGCAGCTCTCCCGTCCCCTCGCGCTGGACTTGCTGCCAGCCGAACTGGAGAAAACGTGGGGAATGGCTCTGGCAGAGGGTGTGAAAAAGACACAGGGAAAGGGGGAGTTTCACAGGGATTTCCTCAAGTGAGGAGAAATGTGGGGTCCCTTAGCTACCCCCTTAGCTCCTGGCCTCTATGAGCCTGGAGGGTCAATTATCTCAGGGGGTCACTCAGGCCATGGTGAAGCCAGGTGCCTGTGGGAGCAAACAGGGCAGGGTCAATGTGTTAGGAGGCCATTGAACCTCCACACAGAGCTGTGGGAAATATAAAAATAAAGACAAAACCTCGCTTCTTAACTCTGCATAAAACAGATTCCAGTTAGGTCACATTTACACTCATGAGCGTATTTCTGGAAAGCGTTATGGGTGCAACGTCGCAGCACTAATGAAATTTAGCCTTTGAAAGGTGTGGTCGGGGAGAAGGAAGCAGCAGCCTCTCAGAATGTTTGTCAAAGTGGTTAGAGGCTCTCACCCAGAAAAAGGGTGTTTGAGTTTCAGGCTAAATGCACCTTTTTTCCCGTACTCCACCAATGGCACCTTATGATGGGATGCTCTGTTCACCATGGGCTGGTGCTGCCTCCTGACTATCCTGAGGATGAGCTGTGTGTGACCAATGCCCCTGCTTGTGGTCACACGCTGTATCTCTGCCTGTCACTCTAAGGCTGCAGCCCCTCTCTCACTCCAGAAACTGCCGCTACCTCTTCGTGGACCTGGCCCTTTGGACAGGGCTCTCTATTGTTTTCCCCTTCTGGGGCAGAGTCCTTCAAACTCTCTCCCATTCGAGAGGTATCCTGTGCCCTGATCCTTTGACTCCTGCCGTTGCCCAGGCAGGCTTCCAGCTCTCTGTCCCTCTCATGCCACTTCCCCAGTGGTGGGAGGGGAACCCAGGCCTGCCGTGTACTCCACGGGCCAGCCCAGCGACTCTAGAACACACAGCCAAGGTTCAGTCTCCAGGGTGCGAAGGATTCACAGTGCCTGGAGGGGAGCTGGCTGAATAAAGGGCACAGCTCTGTGTGTGAGGCACAGGTCCTGAGGGTGGCTCCAGATTGTATGTTGTTCTTCCTAATGAAACTCTTCTGCCCATCTGAGTTGGCAGCAACAAGGGCCGGGTTCAGTCTGTAGGGGTTCTATTTCAATAACACAATGTAAAACCAGCTCGACCCCCACCCAGTGACATGGGACAATTAAATATCACACCTCTAAGGGGCAAGACTTCCCCTCTCACAAGCACAGAGTCTGAGTGTAGCAAAATCCTTTTAATAAAGGAGGGACACAATGTGGCATCATGTTGGGAAAACTCCACAAACAGGATTCATAACACAAACCATGAGCAAAAGACGCACCCCCAAGTAAGCCAACAGTCTCCCCCCACCTGCAGTTTCTGTCCTTGGTCAGTGGAGCCTCCAGAGTTCAGAAGTTCCTCTGCAGAGTTTACCTCCCAACCTGGGTGGAAGCAGGAGAAGGTATGGGGGGATGCGGCTGTGCATCTTACATGCTCCACTGCTCAGGTTGACACCTGATTGTCAAGCCTCTCCGCCAGCCACCCTACTATGGGCTCCTATCCGCCAGCCACCCTGCTATCGGCTCCTCTCCGTCAGCCCCCCTGCTATCCGCTCCTATCCGCCAGCCACCCTGCTATCCGCTCCTCTCCGCCAGCCACCCTGCTATCCGCGCTGTTGCAGCGCAGGCGTGCGTGGACAGAGCTCGACCACCAATATGATTAAAAGCAGAGTCATTTTATTTCTCTCCAGCATACATCTTTATACACTTAAAGCAAGCAATCAAGCAATTGCTAATTGGTTAATAAGGTACAAACAAGCACAGCTGTAACTTCATTGGCTATTTAACATCCTGGCCAACCCTTTAATTTATTATTCTGTTATTGCCTCCCAGCAGATAAGAACGAGCCTCATCCTTGAGACTTGCATGTCAGTTTCCCACACTCTTATGCAAAACAATCCGACACTTCCCCCTCTTCTCATAATAAAAAAGGGAAGGCACAGCAAAACATTCCCAGTTCATAGCATCACATTACTACAATCTATTAAACAGCAAAACTAAAAGCAAATCTAAACACCAGCTGCCTAACTAAACCGTAACAATATCTTCCGCAGTGCCCTATTTTTACCTATACATCCCTCCTCCAGGTAACGCAAGTGGCCCAAGGGGCCAGGAGGGTTCTGCCAATGTGCAAACACCCACAAAGCAGATTTCCAATAAGGGCTTTCACTGCAGCAACATGGGGCAAGCAAACAGAAGGCCATAGTATTTATGGCACTCTGCGCCAAAATCAGCCAAGGCCGGACCCACTTCGCCGGAATCCACCTGGCTTACTGTCTTCCCATTTCCCATGCACCGTATCTGATCCAATTAGGCCACCTGGCCTTTGCCTCGCTCTGGCAGTTCCCTACTTTCTCATAACAACTTTATCTCATCCCTCTGTTCTTGTGACCACGCTGCTGTAATTTTCCACCAAGGCAGCATAGGGAAGATGCAACCGGACATCTCCCCCCTATTCCTAAACACATAAAAAATTAACAATAACCAATTAAGCAAAACAAAACTAAAAGCCAAATAATGCTTCCTCAATATATAAGGCTTATCCATAACCATGCAATTCATAACATACAACACCAACAACATCAAACAAAACAAACATAAATACACAAATTCAAACACATAAATGGTATAAATTCTGCAGGGTTCCCCCAATCTCTATTGCACACCAAATCGTGACAAATTTCTATTACCAATCCATCCCCCATGTGTCAGGTGATCAAACTGACACTGAGTGGGGGGGGGTCCTAGCAGGAAAAACACAACATAAACCACATAAACATTTTAACAAAATCACAATTCTTTCTGGCCAGAAACACATATCACAAACAAACATAAAACATGAAACATAAATTTAAACTCCATAAATAATTACATGGTACATTAAATGCTATGCAGCTAACACCAATTTTCTTTAATATCTAAAAAACAAAAACAAAACTACCCCTACTGGGCAATTAATCATTACTTAAAATATACCAAAACCCTATATAGCTAGCAGGCAAAACAAAAAAATTACTTCATCAGGTAAATCATTTACATTAATACAATTGCTTCCTAGCTTACTCCTAAAATTCAAAGCTAATCACAGCTTAAAATTTCTTACTATTAGCTTCTAATTTTAAACACTAAAAAAAAAAAAACATCACCACTTATATGCCCTTAGCCTAATACAATTACAATTACATAGCACAATATACAATCTTCAACTAATGCAACAAAATATTCATGGCCAAACAATTGCAAACTAATTTCTTTGCCTAAATTTATTTACAAACATTTCAAAACACCAAAAACTTTTCTCTAAGCATTTTCAAAATTCAACTGCTATTCCCTCTGGCAACCATAGAGTTAAACTTTTAGTCTCGCTACGCCCTCAAGAGTTTTTCAGCCAGCTTTCCAAGCCTTATCTGTTGCCTGTCCGCTTGGGCCCGATCCTGTTTTCCCTTCAAATTCTCTATCTATTGCGTGCCTGCCTGGGCCCGATCCATATTTCCTCTCCAAATACGCTGTCTATTATAATATAGGCCACATCTAATATCAAGCAATCTACAACGGCCAATAATCAGCACATAACACAAAATTAACAAAAAATCTAAATAGACTAACAAAGGCACTTTACATAAAAATTCTTAGGGTCACATAAATTCAAAGCCATTCTCCCAAATTACCTAAATTTATGCCTAAACAATCCACAATTCCCCCCTTTGAGAATACTCAACAAACCCTTTGGCTGAGTTTTCTCAAACTTGAAAAACAAAAACAATTAAACTCTAAAAAGCTGGGGCAATTAATTCCACAATCATCCTCCCCATGAACCCGGCAGGGTTCGGTATGTAAAAGCCCTCACCCCCCAACTCAACCGGTTTACATGCTGGGGAGGGGCACTGCAAATATTTACACTTTTACTTAAACAGTGTCTAAATATATTTTTACAACTCCAGATCAAATGGTACTCCTAATATATCTGTAAGGGCAGTGGGCTATCCTGGTGCTCAAAATCACTCCGAATGGCCATCAGCTGGCCATTCAAAACTTCAAACATACTAACTCCCACGGCAATGCTTTCTCAGCCTCAATAAAATAAGAAGGACATATCATTTACAATCCAATTAGGGTGGGCTATACATACTGAAGGAATTATCCAAAACACAGGGCGCAGCCTGTAGAATAAACCCCGAAATTCAATTAATACCACAATTCCAAACATAAGTCCCACAAATTTCGTCCTGCCAGTGTGTAATTCTTTGTTTCTTCACCAGGGTCAATTCTCAATGTCTTTTTAATCAGGAATTTCTGGACTTTGGCAACATCAACAACATAAGTGTTTTCCCTTGTTTTCCACCACCGGCATGATTCAGCTTCTACGGGGGAAATGCTGTCCAAAAACACAATAGGACTAAAAAATTACATAGGCCAATCATCAGTAGAAAAATTCTTCTGATGTGGAGGGGTCTTTCTGCAGTAAAAATCATGGGTCCAAGCAGTCAGTCTTTTTTGTAGCGTTTCTTTACCCATAAGAAAAAAAAATCTAACACATTCCGGTAATGCCAGGCCGAGTTTTGCAGCTCTCATTAACTTTTTTTTGGGCCCAGTCACGCTCTCTTTAGTCTGGGCTGTTCGCCAAGTCTTATCTTTAGCTTGCTTAGTTAACTCATGCTGTTCCTTTTCCTTCCCTGCTTGGCTTCTTTTAATCTGTGAATCCTGTGTCAGCTATTGCTGTTCATACCGGAGAAGCACAACGGTTTTCCCAGCACTGTCCCAGGCTCAAACCTCCCGTCCAGGGCTCGCTTGCAGCGGAGCACCTCCTCACGTGCCTCTGCCTGCTCACGACCCTCTGCCTGTGCCATGCACTCCAACGTCTTCCCGTCCAGGGCTCGCTTCCAGCGGAGCACCTCCTCGTCCTGTGCCCGAAGGCCGGTCAGGAGGAGCCTCCACAACTCCCCCTCTCTTCTTAATAAGTAAGATAGTGCAGCAGGGGAGATTCTTTTCCCCTGTCTGTTCATAATGTACAACAAAGGCTTCTGTGTTATCTTTTCTTCAGCTGATACAGCGGTACTCACGTTAGCTGCTCTGCCCTTATCCACCGCGGCTTATAGCCGCCCTTCTCCTCCGCGGCTTGTAGCCGCCGCTTATCTCCGCGACTTATAGCCGCCCCTCTCCTCCGCGGCTTATAGCCGCTCTCCTCAGGGCTCAGGTGCGTCTCTCTTTTCGGACGCTCGCGGGCTTCTCCGGCACTCCCCGCCGCAGCTCCTCCCCGCCTCTGGGCTCAGGCTCCCAGCCACTCGCCTCTGGGCTCAGGCTCCCGACACTATCATCATTCGATACGAATCACGTTGGAGTCCGGGGGCTTCCCAAGCACTCCCCGCCGCGGCTCCCAGCCGCCCGCCTCTGGGCTCAGGCTCCTGGCCGTTCGCCTCTGGGCTCAAGCTCCCGACACTATCATCACTCGATACGAGTCACGTCGGAATCCGGGGGCTTCTCAAGCACTCCCCGCCGCGGCTCCCAGCCGCCCGCCTCTGGGCTCAGGCTCCTGGCCGTTCGCCTCTGGGCTCAAGCTCCCGACACTATCATCACTCGATACGAGTCACGTCGGATAAGCACTCCCCGCCTCTGGGCTCAGGCTCCTGGCCGTTCGCCTCTGGGCTTCTCCGCCTGGGTCAGGCCACCGACACTTTCATTCGATACGAATCACGTCGGGGTCACCATTTGTTGCAGCGCAGGCGTACGTGGACAGAGCTCGACCACCAATATGATTAAAAGCAGAGTCATTTTATTTCTCTCCAGCATACATCTTTATACACTTAAAGCAAGCAATCAAGCAATTGCTAATTGGTTAATAAGGTACAAACAAGCACAGCTGTAACTTCATTGGCTATTTAACATCCTGGCCAACCCTTTAATTTATTATTCTGTTATTGCCTCCCAGTAGATAAGAACGAGCCTCATCCTTGAGACTTGCATGTCAGTTTCCCACACTCTTATGCAAAACAATCCGACACCGCGCCACTCACCAATCTACTCCATTCGCCAAGCCTCTCCGTCAGCCACCCTGTAATCCGCTTTTCTCTGTCAGCCACCCTGCAATCCGCTCCTCTTGACCAGCCACCCTCCTATTCTCTCCTATCCGTCAGCCACCCTTGCTATCCGCTCCCTCCGCAGGCCACCCTCCTATTCTCTCCTCTCCGCCTGCCACCCAGCTATCCGCTCCTGTCCGCCAGCCGTCACGCTATCCGCTCCTGTCAGCCAGCCGCCCCGCTATCCGCTCCTCTCAGTCAGCCCCTCTGCTATCCGCTCCTCTCCGCCAGCCACTATGCCACCTGCTCCACTCTGCCAGCCACCCTGCTATCCGCTCCTGTCCGCCAGCCACCCCGCTATCGGCTCCTGTCCGCCAGCCGCTCCGCTATCCGCTCCTCTCAGTCAGCCATTCTGCCACCTGCTCCTCTCCGCCAGCCACCCTGCTATCCGCTCCTCTCCGCCATCACCCTGCTATCCGCTCCTATCTGCCAGCCAATCTGCTATCCGCTCCTGTGTCATCCAATATGCTATCCGCTCCTGTGTCAGCCAATCTGCTATCCGCTGCTCTCTGCCAGCCAATCTGCTATCCGCTCCTGTGTCAGCCAATCTGCTATCCGCTCCTCTCCGCCAGCCACCCTGCTATCCGCTCCTCTCTCCCAACAACCCTGCTATCCGCTCCTCTCCGCCAGCCACCCTGCAATCCGCTCCTCTCCACTAGCCAATCTGCTATCCGCTCCTGTGTCAGCCAATCTGCTATCCGCTCCTCTCCACCAGCCAATCTGCTATCCGCTCCTCTCCGCCAGACATCCTGCTATCCGCTCATCTCCTCCAGCCAATGTGCTATCCACCCCTCTCCGTCAGCCAATCTGCTATCCGCTCCTGTGTCAGCCAATCCGCCTGCCGCTCCTCTCCGTCAGCCAATCTGCTACCCTCTCCTGTGTCAGCCACCCTACTATCCGCTCCTCTCCGCCAGCCAATTTGCTATCCATCCTCTCCGTCAGCCAATCTGCTATCCGCTCCTCTCCTCCAGCCACCCTGCTATCCGCTACTCTCTGCCAACCATCCTGCTATCCGCTCATCTCCGCGAGCCAATGTGCTGTCCGCTCCTCTCCGTCAGCCAATCTGCTATCCACTCCTTTGTCAGCCAATCTGCTATGCGCTCCTGTGTCAGCCAATCCGCCTTCCGCTCCTCTCTGCCGCCACCCTGCTATCCGCCCCTCTCCGCCAGCCAATCTGCTTTCCGCTCCTGTGTCAGCCACCCTGCTATCCGCTCCTCTCCGCCAGCCACCCTGCTATCCGCTGTTCTCCTCCAGCCAATCTACTATCCGCTCCTCTCCGCCAACCTTCCTGCTATCCTCTCCTCTCCGCCAGCCACCCTGCTATCCGCTCCTCTCCGCCAGCCAATCTGCTATCTGCTCCTCTCCGCCAACCAGCCTGCTATCCGGTCCTCTCCGCCAGCCACCCTGCTATCCGCTCCTCACCGCCAGCCAGTGTGTTATCTGCTCCTCTCCGCCAACCACCCTGCTATCCGCTCCTCTCCGCCAGCCACCCTGCTATACGCTCCTCTCTTCCAGCCACCCTGCTATCCGCCACTCTCCTCAGCCAATCTGCTATCCGCTCCTGTGTCAGTCATTCTGCTATCCGGTCCTGTGTCAGTCAATCTGCGATCCGCTCCTCTCCGCCAGCCATCCTGCTATCCGCTCCTGTGTCAGCCAATCTGCTATCCACTCCTCTCCCCCAGCCAATCTGCTATCCGCTCCTCTCCGCCAGCCATCCTGCTATCCACTCATCTCCGCCAGCCAATGTGCTTTCCTCCCCTCTCCGTCAGCCAATCTGCTATCCTCTCCTGTGTCAGCCAATCCGCCTGCCGCTCCTCTCCGTCAGCCAATCTGCTACCCTCTCCTGTGTCAGCCACCCTACTATCCGCTCCTCTCCGCCAGCCAATTTGCTATCCATCCTCTCCGTCAGCCAATCTGCTATCCGCTCCTCTCCTCCAGCCACCCTGCTATCCGCTCCTCTCTGCCAACCATCCTGCTATCCGCTCATCTCCGCGAGCCAATGTGCTGTCCGCTCCTCTCCGTCAGCCAATCTGCTATTCACTCCTTTGTCAGCCAATCTGCTATGCGCTCCTGTGTCAGCCAATCCGCCTTCCGCTCCTCTCTACCAGCCGCCCTGCTATCCGCTCCCCTCCGCCAGCTACCCTGCTTTCTGCTCATCTCCGCCAGCCACCCTGCTATCCCCTCCTCTCTGCCAGCCAATCTGCTATCCGCTCCTCTCTGTCAGGCAATCTGCTATCCTCTCCTCTCCGCCAGCCACCCTGCTATACGCTCCTCTCTGCCAACCACCCTGCTATCCACTCCTCTCCACCAGCCACCCTGCTATCCGCTCCTCTCCGCCAGCCAATCTGCTATCCGCTCCTATCCGCCAACCACCCTGCTATCTGGTCCTCTCCGCCAGCCACCCTGCTATCCTCTCCTCTCCGCCAGCCACCCTGCTATCCGCTCCTGTCCACCAGCCACCCTGCTATCCGCTCCTCTCAGACAGCCAATGTGTTATACGCTCCTCTCCGTCAGCCAATCTGCTATCCGCTCCTGTGTCACCCAATCTGCTATCCGCTCCTGTGTCACCCAATCTGCTATTCGCTCCTCTCCACCAGCCAATCTGCTATCCGCTCCTCTCCGCCAGCCAATCTGCTATCCACTCCTTTGTCAGCCAATCTGCTATCCGCTCCTCTCCGCCAGCCATTCTGCTATTCGCTCCTCTCCGCCAGCCACCCTGCTATCCGCTCCTCTCCGCCAGCCACCCTGCGATCCGCTGCTCTCCGCCAGCCAATCTGCTATCCACTCCTTTGTCAGCCAATCTGCTATCCGCTCCTCTCCGCCAGCCAATCTGCTATTCGCTCCTCTTTGCCAGCCAGTCTGCTATCCACTCCTCTCCGCCAGCCAATCTGCTATCCGCTCCTCTCCGCCAGCCACCCTGTTATCCGCTCCTCTCCGCCAGCCACCCTGCTATCCGCTCCTCTCCGCCAACCACCCTGCTATCCTCTCCTCTCTGCCAGCCAATCTGCTATCCGCTCCTCTCCACCAGCCACCCTGCTATCCGCTATTCTCAACCAGCCAATCTGCTATCCGCTCCTTTGTCAGCCCCCCTGCTATCCTCTCCTCTCCGCCAGCCACCCTGCTATCCGCTCCTCTCCGACAGCCAATCTGCTATCCGCTCCTGTGTAACGCAATCTGCTCTCCGCTCTTGTGTCACCCAATCTGCTATCCGCTTCTCTTTGCCAGCCAATCTCCTATTCGCTCCTCTCCGCCAGCCACCCTGCTATCCTCTCCTCTCCGCCAAGCAATCTGCTATCCGCTCCTCTCCACCAGCCAATCTGCTATTCGCTCCTGTGTCAGCCAATCTCCTATCCGCTCCTCTTTCTCAGCCAATCTCCTATCCGCTCCTCTCCGCCAGCCACCCTGCGATCCGCTCCTCTCCGCCAGCCAATCTGCTATCCACTCCTGTGTCAGTCAATCTGCAATCCGCTCCAATCCGCCAGCCACCCTGCTATCTGCTCCTCTCAGCCAATCACCCTGCTATCCGCTCTTCTCCGCCAGCCAATCTGCTATCCACTCCTGTGTCAGTCAATCTGCTATCCGCTTCTCTCTGCCAGCCACCCAGCAATCCGCTCCTCTCCGCCAGCCACCCTGCTATCTGCTCCTCTCATCCAACCACCCTGCTATCAGCTCCTCTCCGCCAGCCAATCTGCTATCTGCTCCTCTTTGCCAGCCACCCTGCTATCCTCTCCTCTCCGCCAGGCACCCTGATCTCCGCTCCTCTCTGCCAACCACCCTGCTATCCGCACGTCTCCACCAGCCACCCTGCTATCCGCTCCTTTGTCAGCCACCCTGCTATCCGTTCCTCTCCGCCAGCCACCCTGCTATCCGCTTTTCTCCGCCAGCCACCCTGCTATCCGTTCCTCTCCGCCAGCCAATGTACTATCTGCTCCTCTCCGCCAACCACCCTGCTATCCGCTCCTCTCCGCCAACGACCCTGCCATCCACTCCTCTCCGTCAGCCGATCTGCTATCCGCTCCTTTGTCAGCCACCCTGCTATCCTCTCCTTTGTCAGTCAATCTGCTATCTGCTCCTCTCCTCCAGCCACCCTGCAGTCCGCTCCTCTCCGCCAACCACCCTGCTACCCGCTCCTCTCCGTCAGCCGATCTGCTATCCGCTCCTTTGTCAGCCACCCTGCTATCCTCTCCTCTCCGCCAGCCAATTTTCTATCCACTCCTCTCAGTCAGCCAATCTTCTATCAGAACCTCTCCGTCAGCCAATCTGCTATCCGCTCCTCTTTGCCAGCCACCCTGCTATCCGCTCCTCTATGCCAACCACCCTGCTATCCGCTCCTCTCTGCCAACCACCATGCTATCTACTCCTCTCTGCCAACCACCCTGCTATCCGCTCCTCTCCACCAGCCACCCTGCTATTCGCTCCTCTCCACCAGCCAATCTGCTATCCGCTCCTGTGTCAGCCACCCTGCTATCCGCTCCTGTCCGCAAGGCACCCTGCTATCCGCTCCTCTCCGCCAGCCAACATGCTATCCGCTCCTCTCCGCCAACGACCCTGCTATCCGCTCCTCTCCGCCAGCCACCCTGCTATCCGCTCCTCTCCGCCAGCCAAAGTGCTATCCGCTCATCTCCGTCAGCCAATCTGCTATCCGCTCCTGTGCGAGCCAATCCGCTATCCGCTCCTCTTTGCCAGCCAATCCGATATCGCTCCTCTCCACCAGCCACCCTGCTATCCGCTCCTCTACGCCAGCCTCCCTGCTGTCCGCTCCTCTCCGCCAGCCAATCTGCTGTCCTCTCCTCTCCGCCAGCCAATCTGCTATCCACTCCTGTGTCAGCCAATCTGCTATCAACTCCTCTTTCCCAGCCAATCTTCTATCCGCTCCTCTCCGCCAGCCACCCTGCTATCCGCTCCTGGGTCAGCCACCCTGCTATCCGCTCCTCTCTGCCAGCCAATCTGCTGTCCTCTCCTCTAGGCCAGCCAATCTGCTATCCACTCCTGTGTCAGCCAATCTGCTATCAACTCCTCTTTCCCATCCAATCTGCTATCCGCTCCTCTCCGCCAGCCACCCTGCTATCCGCTCCTGGGTCAGCCACCCTGCTATCCGCTCCTCTATGTAAGCCAATCTGCTATCCGCTCCTCTCCGTCAGCCAATGTGCTATCTGCTACTCTCCACGAGCCAATGTGCTATCCGCTCCTCTCCGCCAGGCACCCTGCTTTCCGCTCCTCTCCGCCAGCCAATCTGCTATCCGCTCCTGTGTCATCCAATCTGCTATCCGCTCCGCTATGCCAGCCACCCTACTATCCGCTCCTCTTGGCCAGCCAATCTGCTATCTACTCCTCTCCGCCAACCACCCTGCTATCCACTCCTCTCCGCCAACCACCCTGCTATCCGATGCTCTCCGCCAGCCACCCTGCTATCAGCTCCTCTTTGTCAGCCAATCTGCTATCCGCTCCTCTCCGCTACCAGCCCTGCTATCCGCTACTCTACGGCACCCACCCTGCTATCCGCTCCTATGTCAGCCAATCTGCTATCCGCTCCTCTCCGCCAGCCACCCTGCTATCGCTCCTGTGTCATCCACCCTGCTATCCGCTCCTCTTGGCCAGCCAATCTGCTATTTGCTCATCTCCGCCAACCACCCTGCTATCCACTCCTCTCCGCCACCCACCCTGCTATCCGCTCCTGTTTCAGCCAATCTGCTATCCGCTTTTCTCCCCAAGCCAATCTGCTATCATCTCCTATCCACCAGCCAATCTGCTATCCGCTCCTGTCTGCCAGCCACCCTGCTATTCGCTCCTCTCCACCAGCGACACTACTATCCGCTCCTCTCAGCTAGCAACCGTGCTATCCGCTCCTCTCCGCCAACCACTCCGCCATCCGCTCCTCTCCGCCAGCCAATCAGCTCTCCGCTCCTCTCCGCCAGCCAATCTGGTATCCGCTCCTCCCTGCCAACCACCCTGCTATCCGCTCCTCTCTGCCAGCCACCCTGATATCCGCTCCTTTGTAAGCCATCCTGCTATCCTCTCCTCTCCGCCAGCCACCCTGCTATCCGCTCCTCTCCGCCAGCCAAACTGCTATCCGCTCCTGTCCGCCAGCCACCCTGCTATCCGCTCCTCTTTGCCAGCCAATCTGCTATAAACTCCAATCCACCAACCACCCTGCTATCCGCTCCTCTCCTCCAACCACCCTGCTATCCGTTCCTCTCCGCCAACCACCTTGCTATCCGCTCCTCTTCGCCAGCCACCCTGCTACTCTCTCCTGTGTCAGGAAATCTGCTATCAGGAGCGGATAGCAGATTGGCTGACACAGGAGCGGAAAGCAGACTGGCTGACGGAGAGGAGCGGATAGCAGGGTGGCTGACGGAGAGGAGAGAATAGCAGATTGACTTGCGGAGAGGATTGGATAGCAAGTTGGCTGACGGAGAGGAGCGGATAGCAGGGGGGCCGACGGAGAGGAGCGGATAGCAGGGTGGCTGACACTGGAGCGCATAGCAGATTGGCTGACGGAGAGGAGCGGATAGCAGATTAATTGGCGGAGAGGAGCGGATAACCGATTTGCTGGCGGAGAGGAACGGATAGCAGATTGGCTGGTGGAGAGGAGCGGATAGCAGTGTGGCTGAAGGAGAGGAGCGGATAGCAGATAGGTTGACGGGGAGGAGCGGATAGTAGATTGGCTGGCGGAGAGGTGCGGATAGCATGGTGGCTGACGGAGAGGAGCGGATAGTAGGGTGGCTGACGGAGAGGAGCGGATAGCAGATTGGCTGACACGGGAGTGGATAGGAGGGTGACTGGCGGAGAGGATCAGATAGCAGATTGACTGACGCAGGAGCGGATAGCAGATTTGCTGGCAGAGAGGAGCGGATAGCAGATTGGCTGGCAAATAGGAGCGGATCGCAGATTGGCTGGGAAAGAGGAGCGGATCGCAGATTGGCTGGCAAAGAGGAGCGGATAGCAGATTGGCTGCCACAGAAGCGGATAGCAGATTGGCTGGCGGAGAGGAGCGAATAGCAGGGTGGCCTACGGAGAGGAGCGGATAGCAGGGGGGCTGACGGAGAGGACAGAATAACAGGTTGGCTAGCTGAGGGGAGGAGATAACAGATTGGCTGACACAGCAGCGGCTAGCAGATTGGCTGACGGAGAGGAGCGGATAGCAGATTAACTGGCGGAGAGGAGCGGATAACAGGGTGGCTGGCGGAGGGGAACGAATAGCAGATTGGCTGACACAGGAGCGGATAGCAGATTGGCTGACACAGGAGCGGATAGCTGGGTGGCTGACGGAGAGGAGCGGATAGCAGGGTGGCTGACTGAGAAGAGCGGATAGCAGAGTGGCTGACGGAGAGGAGCAGATAGAAGATTGGCTGACACGGGATCGGATAGCAGGGTGGCTGACGGAGAGGAGCGGATAGCAGGGTGGCTGACTGAGAAGAGCGGATAGCAGGGTGGCTGACGGAGAGGAGCGGATAGCAGATTGGCTGGTGGAGAGGAGCGGATAGCAGGTTGGCTGGAGGAGAGAAGCGGATAGCAGGGTGGCTGTAGGAGAGGAGCGGATAGCAGGGTGGCTGACGGAGAGGAGCGGATAGCAGGGTGGCTGGAGGAGAGGAGCGGATAGAAGATTGGCTGATGGCGAGGAGCGGATAGCAGATTGGCTGGCGGAGAGGAGCGGCTAACAGGGTGGCGGACGGAGAGGAGAGGATAGCAGGGTGGCTGGCAAAGAGGGGCGGATAGGAGATTGGCTGACGGAGAGGAGCGGATAGCAGATTGGCTGGCAAAGAGGAGCGGATCGCAGATTGGCTGGGAAAGAGGAGCGGAGAGCAGATTGGCTGGGAAAGAGGAGCGGAGAGCAGATTGGCTGACAGAGGAGCGGATAGCAGATTGGCTGACAGAGGAGCGGATAGCGGATTGGCTGGCGGAGAGGAGCGGATAGCAGAGTGGCTGACGGAGAGGAGCGGATAGCAGGGTGGCTGACTGAGAAGAGCGGATAGCAGGGTGGCTGACGGAGAGGAGCGGATAGCAGATTGGCTGGTGGAGAGGAGCGGATAGCAGGTTGGCTGGAGGAGAGAAGCGGATAGCAGGGTGGCTGTAGGAGAGGAGCGGATAGCAGGGTGGCTGACGGAGAGGAGCGGATAGCAGGGTGGCTGGAGGAGAGGAGCGGATAGAAGATTGGCTGATGGCGAGGAGCGGATAGCAGATTGGCTGGCGGAGAGGAGCGGCTAACAGGGTGGCGGACGGAGAGGAGAGGATAGCAGGGTGGCTGGCAAAGAGGGGCGGATAGGAGATTGGCTGACGGAGAGGAGCGGATAGCAGATTGGCTGGCAAAGAGGAGCGGATCGCAGATTGGCTGGGAAAGAGGAGCGGAGAGCAGATTGGCTGGGAAAGAGGAGCGGAGAGCAGATTGGCTGACAGAGGAGCGGATAGCAGATTGGCTGACAGAGGAGCGGATAGCGGATTGGCTGGCGGAGAGGAGCGGATAGCAGAGTGGCTGACGGAGAGGAGCGGATAGCAGGGGGGCTGACGGAGAGGAGCGGATAGCAGGGGGGCTGACGGAGAGGAGCGGATAGCAAGGGGGCTGACGGAGAGGAGCGGATAGCAGGTGGGCTGACGGAGAGGACAGGATAACAGGTTGGCTAGCAGAGGGGATCAGATAGCAGATTGGCTGACACAGGAGTGGTTAGCAGATTGGCTGACGGAGAGGAGCGGATTGCAGATTGGCTGACGGACAGTAGCGGATAGCAAATAAACTGGCGGAAAGGGGCGGATAACAGGGTGGCTGGCGGAGGGGAGCGAATAGCAGGTTGGCTCGCGGAGAGGAGCGGATAGCAGGGTGGCTGGAGGAGAGGAGCGGATAGCTGATTGGCTGACACAGGAGCGGATAGCAGATTGGATGGCGGAGAGGAGCGGATAGCAGGGTGGCTGGCGGAGAGGAGCGGATAGCAGGGTGGTTGGCAGAGAGGAGCGGATAGCAGGGTGGTTGGCGGAGAGGAGCGGATAGCAGATTGGCTGGCGGAGAGGAGCGGATAGCAGATTGGCTGGCGGAGAGGAGCGGATAGCAGATTGGCTGGTGGACAGGAGCGGATAGCAGGGTGGCTGGCAAAGAGGAGCGGATAGCAGATTGGCTGACACAGGAGCGGATAGCAGATTGGCTGGCGGATAGGAGCGGATAGCAGGGTGGCTGGAGGAGAGGAGCGGATAGCAGGGTGGCATGCAGAGAGGAGCGGATAGCAGATTGGCTGATACAGCAGAGGATAGCAGATTGGCTGGCGGAGAGGAGCGGATAGCAGATTGGCTGGCAGAGAGGAGCGGATAGCAGTTTGGCTGACACAGGAGCGGATAGCAGATTGGCTGGCGGATAGGAGCAGATAGCAGGGTGGCTGGCGGAGAGTTGAGAATAGCAGATGTGCTGACGGAGAGGAGCGGATTAAAGATTTGCTGACTGAGAGGAGCTGATAGCAAATTGGCTGGTGGAGAGGAGCAGATAGCAGGGTGGTTGGCGGAGAGGAGCGGATAGCAGGGTGGCTGGCGGAGAGGAGCGGATAGCAGGGTGTCTGGCAAAGAGGAACGGATAGCAGATTGGCTGACACAGGATCGGATAGCAGATTGGCTGACACAGGAGCGGATAGCAGATTGGCTGACGGAGAAGAGCGGATAGCACATTGGATGGCGGGAGGAGCGGAGCGGATAGCAGGGTGGCTGACTGAGAAGAGCGGATAGCAGAGTGGCTGACGGAGAGGAGCGGATAGAAGATTGGCTGACACGGGAGCGGATAGCAGGGTGGCTGACGGAGAGGAGCGGATAGCAGGGTGGCTGACTGAGAAGAGCGGATAGCAGGGTGGCTGACGGAGAGGAGCGGATAGCAGGGTGGCTGACTGAGAAGAGCGGATAGCAGGGTGGCTGATTGAGAGGAGCGGATAGCAGATTGGCTGACACAGGAGCGGATAGCTCGGTGGCTGACGGAGAGGAGCGGATAGCAGGGTGGCTAACTGAGAAGAGCGGATAGCAGATTGGCTGACGGAGAGGAGCGGATAGAAGATTGGCTGACACGGGAGCGGATAGCAGGGTGGCTGACGGAGAGGAGCGGATAGCAGGGTGGCTGACTGAGAAGAGCGGATAGCAGGGTGGCTGACGGAGAGGAGCGGATAGCAGGGTGGCTGACTGAGAAGAGCGGATAGCAGGGTGGCTGATTGAGAGGAGCGGATAGCAGATTGGCTGACACAGGAGCGGATAGCTCGGTGGCTGACGGAGAGGAGCGGATAGCAGGGTGGCTAACTGAGAAGAGCGGATAGCAGATTGGCTGACGGAGAGGAGCGGATAGAAGATTGGCTGACACGGGAGCGGATAGCAGGGTGGCTGACGGAGAGGAGCGGATAGCAGGGTGGCTGACTGAGAAGAGCGGATAGCAGGGTGGCTGACTGAGAAGAGCGGATAGCAGGGTGGCTGACGGAGAGGAGCGGATAGCAGATTGGCTGGTGGAGAGGAGCGGATAGCAGGTTGGCTGGCGGAGAGAAGCGGATAGCAGGGTGGCTGTAGGAGAGGAGCGGATAGCAGGGTGGCTGACGGAGAGGAGCGGATAGCAGGGTGGCTGGAGGAGAGGAGCGGATAGAAGATTGGCTGATGGAGAGGAGCGGATAGCAGATTGGCTGGCAAAGAGGAGCGGATCGCAGATTGGCTGGGAAAGAGGAGCGGAGAGCAGATTGGGTGACAGAGGAGCGGATAGCAGATTCGCTGACAGAGGAGCGGATAGCGGATTGGCTGGCGGAGAGGAGCGGATAGCAGAGTGGCTGACGGAGAGGAGCGGATAGCAGTGGGGCTGACGGAGAGGAGCGGATAGCAGGGGGGCTGACGGAGAGGAGCGGATAGCAGGGGGGCTGACGTAGAGCACAGGATAACAGGTTGGCTAGCAGAGTGGATCAGATAGCAGATTGGCTGACACAGGAGCGGTTAGCAGATTGGCTGATGGAGAGGAGCGTTTTGCAGATTGGCTGACGGACAGTAGCGGATAGCAAATAAACTGGCGGAGAGGGGCGGATAACAGGGTGGCTGGCGGAGGGGAGCGAATAGCAGGGTGGCTCGCGGAGAGGAGCGGATAGCAGGGTGGCTGGAGGAGAGGAGCGGATAGCTGATTGGCTGACACAGGAGCGGATAGCAGATTGGATGGCGGAGAGGAGCGGATAGCAGGGTGGCTGGCGGAGAGGAGCGGATAGCAGGGTGGTTGGCAGAGAGGAGCGGATTGCAGGGTGGTTGGCGGAGAGGAGCGGATAGCAGATTGGCTGGCGGAGAGGAGCAGATAGCAGATTGGCTGGCGGAGAGGAGCGGATAGCAGATTGGCTGGCGGACAGGAGCGGATAGCAGGGTGGCTGGCAAAGAGGAGCGGATAGCAGATTGGCTGACACAGGAGCGGATAGCAGATTGGCTGGCGGATAGGAGCGGATAGCAGGGTGGCTGGAGGAGAGGAGCGGATAGCAGGGTGGCATGCGGAGAGGAGCGGATAGCAGATTGGCTGATACAGCAGAGGATAGCAGATTGGCTGGCGGAGAGGAGCGGATAGCAGATTGGCTGGCAGAGAGGAGCGGATAGCAGTTTGGCTGACACAGGAGCGGATAGCAGATTGGCTGACGGAGAGGAGCGGATAGCAGATTAACTGGCGGAGAGGAGCTGATAACAGGGTGGCTGGCGGAGGGGAACGAATAGCAGATTGGCTGACACAGGAACGGATAGCAGATTGGCTGACACAGGAGCGGATAGCTGGGTGGCTGACGGAGAGGAGCGGATAGCAGGGTGGCTGACTGAGAAGAGCGGATAGCAGAGTGGCTGACGGAGAGGAGCAGATAGAAGATTGGCTGACACGGGATCGGATAGCAGGGTGGCTGACGGAGAGGAGCGGATAGCAGGGTGGCTGACTGAGAAGAGCGGATAGCAGGGTGGCTGACGGAGAGGAGCGGATAGCAGATTGGCTGGTGGAGAGGAGCGGATAGCAGGTTGGCTGGCGGAGAGAAGCGGATAGCAGGGTGGCTGTAGGAGAGGAGCGGATAGCAGGGTGGCTGACGGAGAGGAGCGGATAGCAGGGTGGCTGGAGGAGAGGAGCGGGTAGAAGATTGGCTGATGGCGAGGAGCGGATAGCAGATTGGCTGGCGGAGAGGAGCGGCTAACAGGGTGGCGGACGGAGAGGAGAGGATAGCAGGGTGGCTAGCAAAGAGGGGCGGATAGGAGATTGGCTGACGGAGAGGAGCGGATAGCAGATTGGATGGCAAAGAGGAGCGGATCGCAGATTGGCTGGGAAAGAGGAGCGGAGAGCAGATTGGCTGGGAAAGAGGAGAGGTGAGCAGATTGGCTGACAGAGGAGCGGATAGCAGATTGGCTGACAGAGGAGCGGATAGCGGATTGGCTGGCGGAGAGGAGCGGATAGCAGAGTGGCTGACGGAGAGGAGCGGATAGCAGGGGGGCTGACGGAGAGGAGCGGATAGCAGGGGGGCTGACGGAGGGCAGCGGATAGCAGGGGGGCTATCGGAGAGGAGCGGATAGCAGGTGGGCTGACGGAGAGGACAGGATAACAGGTTGGCTAGCAGAGGGGATCAGATAGCAGATTGGCTGACACAGGAGTGGTTAGCAGATTGGCTGACGGAGAGGAGCGGATTGCAGATTGGCTGACGGACAGTAGCGGATAGCAAATAAACTGGCGGAAAGGGGCGGATAACAGGGTGGCTGGCGGAGGGGAGCGAATAGCAGGTTGGCTCGCGGAGAGGAGCGGATAGCAGGGTGGCTGGAGGAGAGGAGCGGATAGCTGATTGGCTGACACAGGAGCGGATAGCAGATTGGATGGCGGAGAGGAGCGGATAGCAGGGTGGCTGGCGGAGAGGAGCGGATAGCAGGGTGGTTGGCAGAGAGGAGCGGATAGCAGGGTGGTTGGCAGAGAGGAGCGGATAGCAGATTGGCTGGCGGAGAGGACCGGATAGCAGATTGGCTGGCGGAGAGGAGCGGATAGCAGATTGGCTGGCGGACAGGAGCGGATAACAGGGTGGCTGGCAAAGAGGAGCGGATAGCAGATTGGCTGACACAGGAGCGGATAGCAGATTGGCTGGCGGATAGGAGCGGATAGCAGGGTGGCTGGAGGAGAGGAGCGGATAGCAGGGTGGCATGCGGAGAGGAGCGGATAGCAGATTGGCTGATACAGCAGAGGATAGCAGATTGGCTGGCGGAGAGGAGCGGATAGCAGATTGGCTGGCAGAGAGGAGCGGATAGCAGTTTGGCTGACACAGGAGCGGATAGCAGATTGGCTGGCGGATAGGAGCAGATAGCAGGGTGGCTGGCGGAGAGTTGAGAATAGCAGATGTGCTGACGGAGAGGAGCGGATTAAAGATTTGCTGACTGAGAGGAGCTGATAGCAAATTGGCTGGTGGAGAGGAGCAGATAGCAGGGTGGTTGGCGGAGAGGAGCGGATAGCAGGGTGGCTGGCGGAGAGGAGCGGATAGCAGGGTGTCTGGCAAAGAGGAACGGATAGCAGATTGGCTGACACAGGATCGGATAGCAGATTGGCTGACACAGGAGCGGATAGCAGATTGGCTGACGGAGAAGAGCGGATAGCACATTGGATGGCGGGAGGAGCGGAGCGGATAGCAGGGTGGCTGACTGAGAAGAGCGGATAGCAGAGTGGCTGACGGAGAGGAGCGGATAGAAGATTGGCTGACACGGGAGCGGATAGCAGGGTGGCTGACGGAGAGGAGCGGATAGCAGGGTGGCTGACTGAGAAGAGCGGATAGCAGGGTGGCTGACGGAGAGGAGCGGATAGCAGGGTGGCTGACTGAGAAGAGCGGATAGCAGGGTGGCTGATTGAGAGGAGCGGATAGCAGATTGGCTGACACAGGAGCGGATAGCTGGGTGGCTGACGGAGAGGAGCGGATAGCAGGGTGGCTGACTGAGAAGAGCAGATAGCAGATTGGCTGACGGAGAGGAGCGGATAGAAGATTGGCTGACACGGGAGCGGATAGCAGGGTGGCTGACGGAGAGGAGCGGATAGCAGGGTGGCTGACTGAGAAGAGCGGATAGCAGGGTGGATGACTGAGAAGAGCGGATAGCAGTGTGGCTGACGGAGAGGAGCGGATAGCAGATTGGCTGGTGGAGAGGAGCAGATAGCAGGTTGGCTGGCGGAGAGAAGCGGATAGCAGGGTGGCTGTAGGAGAGGAGCGGATAGCAGGGTGGCTGACGGAGAGGAGCGGATAGCAGGGTCGCTGGAGGAGAGGAGCGGATAGAAGATTGGCTGATGGAGAGGAGCGGATAGCAGATTGGCTGGCAAAGAGGAGCCGATCGCAGATTGGCTGGGAAAGAGGAGCGGAGAGCAGATTGGCTGACAGAGGAGCGGATAGCAGATTCGCTGACAGAGGAGCGGATAGCGGATTGGCTGGCGGAGAGGAGTGGATAGCAGAGTGGCTGACGGAGAGGAGCGGATAGCAGGGGGGCTGACGGAGAGGAGCGGATAGCAGGGGGGCTGACGTAGAGCACAGGATAACAGGTTGGCTAGCAGAGTGGATCAGATAGCAGATTGGCTGACACAGGAGCGGTTAGCAGATTGGCTGATGGAGAGGAGCGTTTTGCAGATTGGCTGACGGACAGTAGCGGATAGCAAATAAACTGGCGGAGAGGGGCGGATAACAGGGTGGCTGGCGGAGGGGAGCGAGTAGCAGGGTGGCTCGCGGAGAGGAGCGGATAGCAGGGTGGGTGGAGGAGAGGAGCGGATAGCAGGGTGGTTGTCAGAGAGGAGCGGATTGCAGGGTGGCTGGCGGAGAGGAGCGGATAGCAGGGTGGTTGGCAGAGAGGAGCGGATTGCAGGGTGGTTGGCGGAGAGGAGCGGATAGCAGATTGGCTGGCGGAGAGGAGCGGATAGCAGATTGGCTGGCGGAGAGGAGCGGATAGCAGATTGGCTGGCGGACAGGAGCGGATAGCAGATTGGATGGCGGAGAGGAGCGGATAGCAGGGTGGCTGGCGGAGAGGAGCGGATAGCAGGGTGGTTGGCAGAGAGGAGCGGATTGCAGGGTGGTTGGCGGAGAGGAGCGGATAGCAGATTGGCTGGCGGAGAGGAGCGGAGAGCAGATTGGCTGGCGGAGAGGAGCGGATAGCAGATTGGCTGGCGGACAGGAGCGGATAGCAGGGTGGCTGGCAAAGAGGAGCGGATAGCAGATTGGCTGACACAGGAGCGGATAGCAGATTGGCTGGCGGATAGGAGCGGATAGCAGGGTGGCTGGAGGAGAGGAGCGGATAGCAGGGTGGCATGCGGAGAGGAGCGGATAGCAGATTGGCTGATACAGCAGAGGATAGCAGATTGGCTGGCGGAGAGGAGCGGATAGCAGATTGGCTGGCAGAGAGGAGCGGATAGCAGTTTGGCTGACACAGGAGCGGATAGCAGATTGGCTGGCGGATAGGAGCAGATAGCAGGGTGGCTGGCGGAGAGTTGAGAATAGCAGATTGGCTGACGGAGAGGAGCGATTTAAAGATTTGCTGACTGAGAGGAGCTGATAGCAAATTGGCTGGTGGAGAGGAGCAGATAGCAGGGTGGTTGGCGGAGAGGAGCGGATAGCAGGGTGGCTGGCGTAGAGGAGCGGATAGCAGGGTGTCTGGCAAAGAGGAACGGATAGCAGATTAGCTGACACAGGATCGGATAGCAGATTGGCTGACACAGGAGCGGATAGCAGATTGGCTGACGGAGAAGAGCGGATAGCACATTGGATGGCGGGAGGAGCGGATAGCAGGGTGGCTGGCGGAGAGGAGCGGATAGCAGGGTGGCTTGAGGAGAGGAGCGGATAGCAGGGTGGCTGGCGGAGAGGAGAGGACAGCAGGGTGGTTGGCGGAGAGGAGCGGATAGCAGATTGGCTGGCGGAGAGGAGCGGATAGCACGGTGGCTGGCGGAGAGGAGCGGATAGCAGATTGGCTGGCACAGGAGCGGATAGCAGATTGGCTGGTGGGGAGGAGCGGATAGAAGGGTAGTTGGCGGAGAGGAGCGGATAGCAGGGTGGCTGGCGGAGAGGAGCGGATAGCAGGGTGCCTGGCAAAGAGGAACGGATAGCAGATTGTCTGACACAGGAGCGGATAGCAGATTGGCTGGAGGAGACGAGCGGATAGCAGGGTGGCTGGTGGAGAGGAGCGGATACCAGGGTGGCTGACACAGGAGCGGATAGCAGATTGGCTGGTGGAGAGGAGCGGATAGCAGGGTGGCTGGCGGAGAGGAGCGGATATCAGGGTGGTTGGCAGAGAGGAGCAAAGAGCAGGGTGGTTAGAGGAGCGGATAGCAGACTGGCTGGCAAAGAGGAGCGGATAGCAGATTGGCTGGCGGAGAGGACCGGATAGCAGATTGGATGAGGAGAGGATCGGATAGCAGGGTGGCTGGCAGAGAGAAACGGATAGCAGGGTGCCTGGCGGAGAGGAGCGGATAGCAGGGTGGTTGGCGCAGAGGAGCGGATAGCAGATTGACTGACATTGGAGCAGATAGCAGATTGGCTGGTGGAGACGAGCGGATAGCAGGGTGGCTGGCAGAGAGGAACGGATAGTTGGGTGGCTGATACAGGAGCGGATAGCAGATTGGCTGGTGGAGAGGAGAGGATAGCAGGGTGGCTGGTGGAGAGGAGCGGATAGCAGGGTGGTTGGCAGACAGCAGCGGATAGCAGGGTGATTGGCGGAGAGGAGCGGATAGCAGATAGGCTGGCGGAGAGGAGCAGATAGCAGGGTGGCTGGCGGAGAGTTGAGAAGAGCAGATTGGCTGACGGAGAGGAGCGGATAGAAGATTTGATGACTGAGAGGAGGTGATAGCAAATTGGCTGGCGGAGAGGAGCGGATAGCAGGGTGGTTGGCGGAGAGGAGCGGATAGCAGGGTGGCTGGCGGAGAGGAGCGGATAGCAGGGTGCCTGGCAAAGAGGAACGGATAGCAGATTGCGTTACACAGGAGAGTATAGCAGATTGGCTGACACAGGAGCGGATAGCAGATTGGCTGACGGAGAGGAGCGGATAGCACATTGGATGGCGGGAGGAGCGGATAGCAGGGTGGCTGGCGGAGAGGAGCGGATAGTTGGGTGGCTGGAGGAAAGGAGCGAATAGCAGGGTGGCTGGCGGAGAGGAGCGGATAGCAGACTGGCTGGCAAAGAGGAGCGGATAGCAGATTGGCTGGCGGAGAGGACCGGATAGCAGGGTGGCTGGCGGAGAGGAGCGGATAGCAGTGTGGTTGGCGGAGGGGAGCGGATAGCAGGGTGGCTGGCGGAGAGGAGCGGATAGCAGGGTGGCTGGCAAACAGGAGCAGATAGCAGATTGGCTGACACAGGAGAGGATAGCAGATTGGCTGGCGGAGATGAGCGGATAGCAGGGTGGTTGGCAGAGAGGAGCGGATAGCAGATTGGCTGACACTGGAGCGGATAGCAGGGTGGCTGGCGGAGAGGAGAGGATAGCAGGGTGGCTTGCAAAGAGGAGCGGATAGCAGGGTGGCTGGCGGAGAGGAGCGGATAGCAGGGTGGCTGGAGTAGAGGAGCGGATAGCAGATTGGATGGCAAAGAGGAGCGTATAGCAGATTGCCTGACACAGGAGCGGATAGCAGATTGGCTGACGGAGATGAGAGGATAGCACATTGGCTTGCGGAGAGGAGCGGATAGCAGGGTGGCTGACACAGGAGCGGATAGCAGGGTGGCTGGTGGAGAGGAGAGGATAGCAGGTTGTCTGGAGGAGAGGAGCGGATAGCAGGGTCGCTGGCGGAGAGGAGCGGATAGCAGGGTGGTTGGTGGAGAGGAGCGGATAGCAGATTGGCTGACGGAGAGGAGCGGATAGCACATTGGCTGGCGGAGAGGAGCGGATAGCAGGGTGGCTGGCGAAGAGGAGCGGATAGCAGGGTGGCTGGCGGAGAGGAGCGGATAGCAGGGTGGCTTGCGGAGAGGAGCGGATAGCAGGGTGGCTTGCGGAGAGGAGCGGATAGCAGGGTGGCTGGCGGACAGGAGCGGATAGCAGGGTGGTTGGCGGAGAGAAGCAGATAGCAGATTGGCTGACACAGGAACGGATAGCAGATTGGCTGGCGGAGACGAGCGGATAGCAGATTGGCTGGCGGAGAGGAACGGATAGCAGGGGGGCCGACACAGGGGCGGATGGCAGATTGGCTGAGGAGAGGAGCAGATAG
Organism: Mauremys mutica; assembly: GCF_020497125.1. NCBI lineage: Eukaryota > Metazoa > Chordata > Testudines > Geoemydidae > Mauremys > Mauremys mutica. The sequence goes on along the minus strand of NW_025423265.1, from coordinate 386,511 downwards.
CAGATTGGCTGGAGGAGAGGAGCGGGTAGCAGATTGGCTGGCGGAGAGGAGCGGATACCAGGGTGGCTGGTGGAGAGGAGCGGATTGCATGGTGGCTGGCGGACAGAAGCAGATAGCAGATTGGCTGACACAGGAGCGGATAGCAGATTGGCTAGCGGAGAGGAGCGGATAGCAGGGTGCCTGGCAAAGAGGAACGGATAGCAGATTGGCTGGTGGAGAGGAGCGGATAGCAGGGTGGCTGGCAGAGAGGAGCGGATAGCAGGGTGGCTGGCAGAGAGGAGCGGATATCAGGGTGGCTGGCAGAGAGGAGCGAATAGCAGGGTGGTTAGAGGAGCGGATAGCAGACTGGCTGGCAAAGAGGAGCGGATAGCAGATTGGCTGGCGCAGAGGACCGGATAGCAGATTGGATGAGGAGAGGAGCGGATAGCAGTGTGGTTGGCGGAGGGGAGCGGATAGCAGGGTGGCTGGCGGAGAGGAGCGGATAGCAGGGTGGCTGGCAAAGAGGAGCAGATAGCAGATTGGCTGACACAGGAGAGGATAGCAGATTGGCTGGCGGAGATGAGCGGATAGCAGGGTGGTTGGCAGAGAGGAGCGGATAGCAGATTGGCTGACACTGGAGCGGATAGCAGGGTGGCTGGCGGAGAGGAGAGGATAGCAGGGTGGCTTGCAAAGAGGAGCGGATAGCAGGGTGGGTGGCGGAGAGGAGCAGATAGCAGGGTGGCTGGAGTAGAGGAGCGGATAGCAGATTGGATGGCAAAGAGGAGCGGATAGCAGATTGCCTGACACAGGAGCGGATAGCAGATTGGCTGACGGAGATGAGAGGATAGCATATTGGCTTGCGGAGAGGAGCGGATAGCAGGGTGGCTGACACAGGAGCGGATAGCAGGGTGGCTGGTGGAGAGGAGAGGATAGCAGGGTGTCTGGAGGAGAGGAGCGGATAGCAGGGTCGCTGGCGGAGAGGAGCGGATAGCAGGGTGGTTGGTGGAGAGGAGCGGATAGCAGATTGGCTGACGGAGAGGAGCGGATAGCACATTGGCTGGCGGAGAGGAGCGGATAGCAGGGTGGCTCGCGAAGAGGAGCGGATAGCAGGGTGGCTGGCGGAGAGGAGCGGATAGCAGGGTGGCTTGCGGAGAGGAGCGGATAGCAGGGTGGCTTGCGGAGAGGAGCGGATAGCAGGGTGGCTGGCGGACAGGAGCGGATAGCAGGGTGGTTGGCGGAGAGAAGCAGATAGCAGATTGGCTGACACAGGAACGGATAGCAGATTGGTTGGCGGAGAGGAGCGGATAGCAGGGTGGCTGGCGGAGAGGAGCGGATAGCAGGGTGGTTGACACAGGAGCGGATAGCAGTGTGGCTGGCGTTGAGGAGCTGATAGCAGGGTGGCTGGCGGAGATTAGCGGATAGCAAATTGGCTGGTGGAGAGGAGCGAATAGCAGGGTGGCTGGCTGAGAGGAGCGGATAACAGCGTGGCTGACACAGTAGCGGATAGCAGATTGACTGGCGGAGAGGAGTGGATAGCAGGGTGGCAGACACAGTAGCGGATAGCAGATTGGCTGGGGGAGAGGAGCGGATAGCAGGGTGGCTGGCGGAGAGGAGCGGATAGCAGGGTGGCTGACGGAGAGGAGCGGATAGCAGATTGGCTGGCAAAGTGGAGCGGATAGCAGATTGGCTGGCAAAGAGGAGCGGATAGCAGATTGGCTGGCCGAGAGGAGCGGATAGCAAGAAGGCTGGCGGAGAGGAGCGGATAGGAGATTGGCTGGCGGAGAGGAGCGGATAGCAGGGTAGCTGACGGAGAGGAGCGGATGGCAGATTGGCTGGCTGAGAGGAGCTGATAGTAGGGTGGTTGGCGGAGAGGAGCGGATAGCAGGGTGGCTGGCGGAGAGGAGCGGATAGCAGGGTGGCTGACACAGGAGCTGATAGAAGGGTGGATGGCGGAGAGGAGCGGATAGCAGGCTAGCTGACACAGGAGCTGATACCAGGGTGCCTGGCGGAGGGGAGCTGATAGCAGACTGGCCGGCGGAGAGGAGCGGATAGCAGGGTGGCTGACACAGGAGCGGATAGCAGTGTGGCTGGAGGAGACGACCGGATAGCAGGGTGACTGACACAGGAGCTGATAGCAGGGTGGCTGGCGGAGAGGAGCGGATAGCAAATTGGCTTGCGGAGAGGAGTGGATAGCAGATTGGCTGGCGGAGAGGAGCGGATAGTAGGGTGGCTGGCGGAGAGGAGCGGATAGCAGGGTGGCTGGCGGAGAGGAGCGGATAGCAGGGTGGCTGGCGGAGAGGAGCGGATAGCAGATTGGCTGGCGGAGAGGAGCTGATAGTAGGGTGGCTGGCGGAGAGGAGCGGATAGCAGGGTGGCTGGCGGAGAGGAGCGGATAACAGGGTGGCTGACACAGGAGCGGATAGCAGATTGACTGGCGGAGAGGAGCGGATAGCAGGGTGGCTAACACAGGCACGGATAGCAGATTGTCTGGCAAAGAGGACCGGATAGCAGATTGGCTGGCGGAGAGGAGCGGATAGCAGATTGGCTGGCGGAGAGGAGCGGGTAGCAGATTGGCTGGCGTAGAGGAGCGGATAGCAGGGTGGCTGACGGAGAGGAGAGGATAGCAGATTGGCTGGCAAAGAGGAGCAGATAGCAGATTGGCTGGCGGAGAGGAGCGGATAGCAGGGTGGCTGGCGGAGAGGAGCGGATAGCAGGGTGGCTGGCGGAGAGGAGCGGATATCATATTGACTGGCGGAGATGGGCTGATAGCAGATTGGCTGGTGGAGAGGGGCGGATAGCAGATTGGCTGGCGGAGAGGGGCGGATAGCAGATTGGCTGGCGGAGAGGAGCGGATAGCAGGGTGGCTGGCGGAGAGGAGCGGATATCAGGGTGGCTGGCGGAGAGGAGCGGATATCAGGGTGGCTGACACAGGAGCTGATAGCAGGGTGGCTGGCGGAGAGGAGCGGATAGCAGGGTGGCTGGCGGAGAGGAGCGGATAACAGGGTGGCTGACACAGGAGCCGATAGCAGATTGGCTGGCAGAGAGGAGCGGATAGCAGGGTGGCTGACACAGGAGCGGATAGCAGAGTGGCTGGCGGAGAGGACCGGATAGCAGGGTGGGTGACACAGGAGCTGATAGCAGGGTGGCTGGCGGAGAGGAGCGGATAGCAGGGTGGCTGACACAGGAGCGGATAGCAGATTGACTGGCATAGAGGAGCAGATAGCAGATTGGCTGGCGAAGAGGGGCGGATAGCAGATTGGCTGGTGGATAGGCGCGGATAGCAGTGTGGCTGACAAAGGAGCGGATAGCAGATTGGCTGACGGAGAGGAGCGGATAGCAGGGTGGCTGGCGGAGAGTAGCGGATAGCAGGGTGGCTGGCAGAGAGGAGCGGATAGCAGGGTGGCTGACACAGGAGCGGATAACCGCATTCTCCACCAAAATGTTATACCAATATAATAAAAACCAGCAGGATCTTATTAAGAGGGATAAGGCAAAGATGCCAATTTTATTGTAAATACCATAACAAAACAAAAGACAATGTTTTCCTACTTATTCCTTATACACACACACACACGCATATTCATTCACACAATCATTCATTCAGGTTCTGTGTATATGTTATAGTTACCAGCCTAGATGTTGCTTCTTCCAAGTTACTGACCAGGTATCTTGGTCATGAGGAAGGAACCGAGTCTGTGTCAGATGTATCTGATGCTCCTGTAGGTTGGTATCAGAACCATAGACTCAAAGTCCTTATTCTTTAGAGTCCAGTTTTATACGGATTTTTCCCTATGTTAGTTCATAGGAGTTGCTTCATTCTGCTGTTGCTAAATCAATCAGCAGATGGCTGGCTCCATTCTGTCAGATGCTTGTTTTTCCTTCCTTTGAGGTGGTGGGGGTCATCTGGTTGATCCCACTTGACACCTTCTTCAGCCAACACTGAATTCTTCAGACTGGTAACTCCCTAACCATTCATTTATTGTTTAAACTAGGCATGCATTCACATACATTCTCTATCTTAATCACATCTATTTCACTGTCTCTTTACTTTTTGGGGTGTTACCAACTTATGTGAGACTCCCTGTCTTTTAACAAGCAAAGATAAAGTGAGATGAAAACTTACAGAGGGTGGGGGGTCTCTATCTATACACTATAACAGCTACTGTTTTGACTTACTTAGAGTTAATTAATGTTTAGCAAGTTTTATACAAAGTATTTCTTTGAGCAGGCTTCACACAGACACAGCTGGTGGCTTGCAGGTTAGAATCACAAATTTACTTTTAACATAAACCTTTAGTTATAAGGCATCAATTAACAATAAGTCATTTTTTCATATAAACCATGTCTAATATAAACCTTCTTTAATATCCCTACACTCTCCGCCAGCCAATCTGCTATCCGCTCCTCTCTTCCAGCCACCCTACTCTGCGCTCCTCTCCGCCTGCCACCCTGCTATCTGCTCCTGTGCCAGCCAATCTGCTATCCGCTCCTCTTTGCCAGCCAATCTAATTTCCGCTCCTCTCCGCCAGCCAATCTGCTATCCGCTCCTGTGTCAGCGAATCTGCTATCTGCTCCTCTTTGCAAGCCAATCTGCTATCTGCTCCTCTTTGCCAGCCACCCTGCTATCCGCTCCTGTGTCAGCCAATCTGCTATCCGCTCCTCTCCGCCAACCACCCTGCCATCCGCTCCTCTCCGCCAGTCGCCCTGCTATCCGCTCCTCTCCGCCAACCACCCTGCTATATGCTCCTCTCCGCCAGCCACCCTGCTATTCGCTCCTCTCCGCCAGCCACCCTGCTATCCGCTCCTCTCTGCCAAACACCCTGCTATCCGCTCCTCTCTGCCAAACTCTCTGCTATCCGCTCCTCTCCGCCAACCACCCTGCTATCCGCTCCTCTCCGCCAGCCAGCCTGCTATCCGCTCCTCTCCGCCAGCCACCCTGCTATCCGCTCCTCTATGCCAGCCACCCTGCTCTCCGCTCCTCTTTGCCAGCCAATCTGCTATCCGCTCCTGTGTCAGCCACCCTGCTATCCGCTCCTCTCCGCCAGCCAATCTGCTATTCGCTCCTGTGTCAGCCAATCTGCTATCCGCTCCTCTCCGCCAGCCAATCTGCTATCCTCTCCTCTCCGCCAGCCACCCTGCTATCCGCTCCTCTCTGCCAGCCAATCTACTATCCGCTCCTCTCCGTCAGCCAATCTGCTATCCGCTCCTCTCCGTCAGCCACCCTGTTATCCGCTCCTGTGTCAGCCACCCTGCTATCCGCTCCTGTGTCAGCCAATCTGCTATCCGCTCCTGTGTCAGCCAATCTGCTATCCGCTCCTCTCCGCCAGCCAATCTGCTATCCGCTCCTCTCCGTCAGCCACCCTGTTATCCGCTCCTCTTTGACAGCCACCCTGCTATCCACACCTCTTTGCCAGCCAATTTGCTATCCGCTCCTGTCTCAGCCACCCTGCTATCCGCTCCTCTCCGCCAAGCACCCTGCTATCCGCTCCTCTTTGCCAGGCAATCTGCTATCCGCTCCTCTCCGCTAGACACCCTGCTATCCGCTCCCCTTTGCCAGCCAATCTGCTATCCGCTCCTCTCCGCCAGCCAATCTGCTATTCGCTCCTGTGTCAGCCAATCTGCTATCCGCTCCTCTCCGCCAGCCAATCTGCTATCCGCTCCTCTCCGCCAGCCAGCCTGCTATCGGCTCCTCTCCGCCAGCCAGCCTGCTATCCGCTCCTGTGTCAGCCAATCTTCTATCCGCTCCTCTCTCCCAGCCACAATGCTATCCGCTCCTGTGTCAGCCAATCTGCTATCCGCTCCTCTCTGCCAGCCACCCTGCTATCCGCTCCTCTCCTCCAGCCAATCTGCTATCCGCTCCTCTTCGCCAGCCAATCTGCTATCCGCTCCTCTCCGCCAGCCATCTGCTATCAGCTCCTCTCTGCCAGCCACCCTGTTATCCGCTCCTCTTTGCCAGCCAATCTGCTATCCGCTCCTGTGTCAGCCAATCTGCTATCCGCTCCTGTGTCAGCCAATCTGCTATCCTCTACTCTGTCAGCCACCCTGCTATCCGCTCCTCTTTGCCAGCCAATCTGCTATCCGCTCCTCTCCGCAGGCCAATCTGCTATCTGCTCCTCTCTGCCAGCCACCCTGCTATCCGCACCTCTCCGCCAGCCAATCTGCTATCCGCTCCTCTCCGTCAGCCACCCTGCTATCCGCTCCTCTCCGCCAGCCAATCTGCTATCCGCTCCTCTCTTCCAGCCACCTTCCTATCAGCTCCTCTGCGCCAGCCACCCTGCTATCCGCTCCTGTGACAGCCAATCTGCTATCCGCTCCTCTTTGCCAGCCAATCTGCTATCCGCTCCTCTCCGCAGGCCAATCTGCTATCTGCTCCTCTCTGCCTGCCACCCTGTTATCCGCTCCTCTCCGCCTGCCACCCTGCTATCCGCTCCTCTCCGCCAGCCAGCCTGCTATCCGCTCCTCTCCGCCAGCCAATCTGCTATCGGCTCCTCTCCGCCAGCCAGCCTGCTATCCGCTCCTGTGTCAGCCAATCTGCTATCCGCTCCTCTTCGCCAGCCAATCTGCTATTCGCTTCTCTTTGCCAGCCACCCTGCTATCCGCTCCTCTCCGTCAGCCAATCTGCTATCCTCTCCTGTGTCAGCCACCCTGCTATCCGCTCCTCTTCGCCAGCCAATCTGCTATCCGCTCCTCTCCGACAGCCAATCTGCTATCCGCTCCTCTCTGCCAGCCACCCTGCTATCCGCTCCTCTTCGCCAGCCAATCTGCTATCCGCTCCTCTCCGACAGCCAATCTGCTATCCCCTCCTCTTTGCCAGCCACCATGCTATCCGCTCCTCTCCGCCAGCCAATCTGCTATCAGCTCCTCTCTGCCTGCCACCCTGTTATCCGCTCCTCTCCGCCTGCCACCCTGCTATCCGCTCCTCTCCGCCAGCCAGCCTGCTATCCGCTCCTCTCCGCCAGCCAATCTGCTATCGGCTCCTCTCCGCCAGCCAGCCTGCTATCCGCTCCTGTGTCAGCCAATCTGCTATCCGCTCCTCTTCGCCAGCCAATCTGCTATTCGCTTCTCTTTGCCAGCCACCCTGCTATCCGCTCCTCTCCGTCAGCCAATCTGCTATCCACTCCTGTGTCAGCCACTCTGCTATCCGCTCCTCTCCGCCAGCCACCCTACTATCCGCTCCTGTGTCAGCCAATCTGCTATCCGCTCCTCTCTGCCAGCCACACTGCTATCCGCTCCTGTGTCAGCCAATCTGCTATCCGCTCCTCCCAGCCAGCCACCGTGCTATACCCTCCTCTCCGCCAACTACCTTGCTAGCTGCTCCTTCTCTGCCAGCCTGTCTGCTATCCGCTCCTCTCCGCCAGCCAATCTGCTATCCGCTCCTGTGTCAGCCAATCTGCTATCCGCTCCTCTCCTCCAGCCTCCCTGCTATCCGCTCCTGAGTCAGCCAATCTGCTATCCGCTCGTGTGTCAGCCAATCAGCTATGCGCTCCTCTCCGCCAGCCACCGTGCTATCCGCTCCTCTCCGCCAACCACCCTGCTATCCGCTCCTCTCCGCCAGCCACCCTGCTATCCGCTCCTGTGTCAGCCAATCTGCTATCCGCTCCTCTTCGCCAGCCAATCTCCTATCCGCTCCTCTCAGCCAACCACCCTGCTATCCGCTCCTCTCCGCTAGCCGCCCTGCTATCCTCTCCTCTGCTCCAGCTGCCCTGCTATCCGCTCCTCTCAGCCAACCACCCTGCTATCCGCTCCTGTGTCAGCCACCCTGCTATCCGCTCCTCTCCGCCAGCCACCCTGCTATCCGCTCCTCTCTACCAGCCAATGTGCTATATGCTCCTGTGTCAGCCAATCTGCTATCCGCTCCTGTGTAAACCTGTCTGCTATCCGCTCCTATTTGCCATCCAATCTGTTATCCGCAACTCTCCGCCAGCCACCCTGCTATCCGCTCCTCTCCACCAGCCAATTTGCTATCCGCTCCTCTCCGCCAGCCACCCTGCTATCCGCTCCTCTCCGCCAGCCAATCTGCTATCCACTCCTGTGTCAGCCAATCTGCTATCCTCTCCTCTTTGCCAGCCACCCTGCTATCCGCTTCTCTCCGACAGCCACCCTGCTATCCGCTCCTCTCCGCCAACCACCCTTCTATCCGCTCGTCTCCACCAGCCAATCTGCTATCCGCTCCTCTCCGCCAACCACCCTGATGTCCTCTCCTCTCCGCCATCCACCCTGCTATCTGCTCCTCTCAGCCAGCCACCCTGCTTTCCGCTCCTCTCCGCCAGCCACCCTGCTATCCGCTCCTCCCGCCATCCAATGTGCTATCCGCTCCTCTCCGTCAGCCAATCTGCTATCCGCTCCTGTGTCAGCCAATCTGCTATCCGCTCCTGTGTAACTCAATCTGCTATCCGCTCCTCTTTGCCATCCAATCTGCTATCCGCTCCTCTCCTCCAACCACCCTGCTATCCGCTCCTCTCCACCAGCCAATTTGCTATCAGCTCCTCTCAGTCAGCAAATCTTCTATCCGCTCCTCTCCGTCAGCCAATCTGCTATCCGCTACTCTCCGCCAGCCACCTTGCTATCTGCTCCTCTCCGCCAGCCAATCTGCTATCCGCTCCTGTGTCAGCCAAACTGCTATCCGCTCCTCTCTGCCAGCCAATCTGCTATCCGCTCCTCTCCGCCAGCCAATCTGCTATCCGCTGCTGTGTCAGCCAATCTGATATCCGCTCCTCTCCGCCAGCCACCCTGCTATCCGCTCCTCTCCTCCAGTCACCCTGCTATCCGCTCCTCTCCGCCAGCCAATCTGCTATCCGCTCCTGTGTCAGCCAAACTGCTATCCGCTCCTCTTTGCCAGCCATCCTGCTATCCGCTCCTCTCCGTCAGCCAATCTACTATCCGCTCCTCTTTGCCAGCCAGTCTGCTATCCGCTCCTCTCCGCCAACCACCCTGCTATCCGCTCCTCTCTGCCAACCACCATGCTATCCGCTCCTCTCCGCCAGCCACCCTGCTATCCGCACCTCTCCACCAGCCAATCTGCTATCCGCTCCTGTGTCAAACACACTTCTATCCGCTCCTCTCCGCCAGCCAATCTACTATCCGCTCCTTTGTCAGCCAATCTGCTATCCGCTCCTCTTTGCCAGCCAATCTGCTATCCGCTCCTCTCCGCCAGCCACCCTGCAATCCGCTCCTGTCCGCCAGCCAATCTGCCATCCGCCCCTGTGTCGGCCACCCTGCTATCCGCTCCTCTCCGCCAGCCAATCTGCTATCCGTTCGTCTCCGCCAGCCAATCTGCTATCCGTTCGTCTCCGCCAGCCAATCTGCTATCCGCTCCTGTGTCAGCCAATCTGCTATACGCTCATCTCCGCCAGCCACCCTGCTATACGCTCCTCTCCGCCAGCCAATCTGCTATCCGCTTCTGTGTCAACCAAACTGCTATCAGCTCCTCTCCGCAAGCCACCCTGCTATCCGCTCCTCTCCGCCAGCCATTCTGCTATCCACTCCTCTCTGCCAACCACCCTACTATCCGCTCCTCTCCGCCAGCCACCCTGCTATCCGCTCCTCTCCGCAAGCCACCCTGCTATCCGCTCCTCTCTGCCAGCCACCCTGCTATCCGCTCCTCTCCGCAAGCCAATGTGCTATCCTCTCATCTCCGTCAGCCACCCTGCTAATCGCTCCTCTTTGCAAGCCACCCTGCTATCCTCTCCTCTCCGCCAGCCACCCTGCTATCCGCTCCAGTGTCAGCCAATCTGCTATCCGCTCCTCTCTGCCAACCACCCTGCTATCAGCTCATCTCTGCCAGCCAATCTGCTATTGTCAGAGTCTACCCTCACTTGAAACTGGGCGGTTTCAAAGTGAGGACCCGCATGTCTTCCCCCACCCCAAAATCCTAGGGTAGGTCTCCCCTTCGGCTGCCACCACCCGGTCAATTCCGTGGGCCGGGACACCCCTGTTTCCCCCCTTGGGAACACAGATCAATTCACAGAGAAGGAACCTCCCCCCTCCTCCCTCTCTCCAGCCTGCTCTGGAGACAGAGGTGCCTGGATTCAAACGCCTTGAATCTCTACACACAGGGAAGCAGCCCACTTCCCCCTCCCCTTCCCCTGAATTTCCCCAAGGGAAGGAATTAACCAAGTCCAAAGAAAAGAAAAGAATTTATTAAGAGAACAAAAGAAAATACAGAATCTCTATGAATCCAAGCTGGGCACTCATAGGGTATAACCTTGCTAAGTTCTGGAGAGACTTCTCTCTCTTTCTCAGTACAACCAGTACAAGCAGAATTAAGAATAATCAATAACAAACACACAGAATTGCAAACATAGGATTATTAGATAAGGACACAAAGTATCTTTCTAATACTCACTATCTTGACTAGAAGAAATTAGTTCAGAAAGGTGGAACTTGTAGGGACTTGATTAACTCCTCTGGTCTGTTGAATTCCAAACGGCCAAAGACAAAGACCCCCCCAAACAGAGGGAAAAGTTCCCTCCTAGGAGTTTCAAATTCTCTTCCCTGATTGGTCCTCAGGTCAGATGCCCACCAGGTACTATGCTTTAACCCTTTACTAACTATTCATGACAGCTATCCTCTCCTGTGTCAGCCAATCTGCTATCTGCTCCTCTTTGCCAGCCACCCTGCTATCCGCTCCTCTCCGCCAGCCACCCTGCTATCCGCTCCCCTCCGCCAACCACACTGCTATCCGCTCCTCTCCTCATCCAATCTGCTATCCGGTCCTCTCCGCCAGCCAATCTGCTATCCGCTCCTCTTTGACAGCCAGTCTGCTATCCGCTCCTCTAAACACCCTGCTATTCGCTCCTCTATGCCAGCCACCCTGCTATCTGCTCCTCTCCGCCAGCCACCCTGCTATCCGCTCCTCTCCACCAGCCAATCTGCTATCCGCTCCTGTGTCAGCCAATCTGCTATCCGTTCCTCTTTGCCAGGCACCCTGCTATCCGCTCCTCTCCGCCAGCCACCCTGCTATCCGCTCCTCTCCGCCAACCACCCTTCTATCCGCTCCTCTCCACCAGCCAATCTGCTCTCCGCTCCTCTCCGCCAGCCACCCTGCTATCCGCTCCTCTCTGCCAGCCACCCTGCTATCCGCTCCTCTCCGCCAGCCAATCTGCTATCCGCTCCTCTCCGCCAACCACCCTGCTGTCCTCTCCTCTCCGCCAGCCACCCTGCTATCCGCTCCTCTCCGCCAGCCAATCTGCTATCCGCTCCTGTGTCAGCCAATCTGCTATCCGCTCCTCTTTGCCAGCCACTCTGCTATCCGCTCCTCTCCGCCAGCCACCCTGCTATCCGCTCCTCTCCGCCAGCCAATCTGCTATCCGCTCCTGTGTCAGCCAATCTACTATCCGCTCCTCTACGTCAGCCACCCTGCAATCCGCTCCTCTCGGCCAGCCACCCTGCTATCCGGTTCTACTCCTCCAGCCAATCTGCTATCCGCTCCTCTCCGCGAGCCACCCTGCAATCCGCGACTCTCCGCCAGCGACACTGCTATCTGACCCTGTGTCAGCCACCCTGCTATCCGCTCCTCTCCGCCAGCCAATCTGCTATCCGCTCCTGTGTAAGCCAATCTGCTATCCGCTCGTCTCCGCCAGCCAATCTGCTATCCATTCCTGTGTCAGCCAATCTGCTATCTGCTTCGCTCCGCCAACCACCCTGCTATCCGCTCCTCTCCACCAGCCAATCTGCTATCCGCTCCTGTGTCAGCCAATCTGCTATACGCTCCTCTCCGCAAGCCACCCTGCTATCCGCTCCTCTCCGCTAGCCAATCTGCTATCCGTTCCTGTGTCAGCCAATCTGCTATCTGCTTCTCTCCGCCAGCCACCATGCAATCCGCTCCTCTCCACCAGCCACCCTGCTATCCGGTCCTCTCCGCCAGCCAATCTGATACCCGCTCCTCTCCTCCAGCCAATCTGCTATCTGCTCCTCTCCTCAGCCAATCTGCCATCCGCCCCTGTGTCGGCCCCCCTGCTATCCGTTCCTCTCCGCCAGCCAATCTGCTATCCGCTCGTCTCCGCCAGCCAATCTGCTATCCGTTCCTGTGTCAGCCAATCTGCTATCTGCTTCTCTCCGCCAACCACCCTGCTATCCGCTCCTGTCCGCCAGCCACCCTGCTATCCGCTCCTCTCCGCAAGCCACCCTGCTATCCGCTCCTCTCCGCAAGCCACCCTGCTATCCGCTCCTCTCCGCCAGCCACCCTGCTATCCGCTCCTCTTCGCCAGCCACCCTGCTATCCGCTCCTCTCCGCCAGCCAATGTGCTATCCGCTCCTCTCCGTCAGCCAATCTGCTATCCGCTCCTCTCCACCAACCACCCTGCTATCCGCTCCTCTCCGCCAGCCACCCTGCTATCCACTCCTCTCCTCCAGACACCCTGCTATCCTCTCCTCTCCACCAGCCACCCTGCTATCCGCTCCTGTGTCAGCCACCCTGCTATCCGCTCCTCTCCGCAAGCCAATATGCTATCCTCTCATCTCCGTCAGCCAATCTGCTATCCGCTCCTGTGTCAGGCAATCTGCTATCCGCTCCACTTTGCCATCCAATCTGCTATCCGCTCCTCTAATCCAGCCACCCTGCTATCTGCTCCTCTCCGCCAGCCACCCTGCTATCCGCTCCTCTTTGCAAGCCACCCTGCTATCCTCTCCTCTCCGCCAGCCACCCTGCTATCCGCTCCAGTGTCAGCCAATCTGCTATCCGCTCCTCTCTGCCAACCACCCTGCTATCCGCTCATGTCCGCCAGCCAATCTGCTATCCTCTCCTGTGTCAGCCAATCTGCTATCTGCTCCTCTTTGCCAGCCACCCTGCTATCCGCTCCTCTCCACCAGCCACCCTGCTATCCGGTCCTCTCCGCCAGCCAATCTGATACCCGCTCCTCTCCTCCAGCCAATCTGCTATCTGCTCCTCTCCTCAGCCAATCTGCCATCCGCCCCTGTGTCGGCCCCCCTGCTATCCGTTCCTCTCCGCCAGCCAATCTGCTATCCGCTCGTCTCCGCCAGCCAATCTGCTATCCGTTCCTGTGTCAGCCAATCTGCTATCTGCTTCTCTCCGCCAACCACCCTGCTATCCGCTCCTGTCCGCCAGCCACCCTGCTATCCGCTCCTCTCCGCAAGCCACCCTGCTATCCGCTCCTCTCCGCAAGCCACCCTGCTATCCGCTCCTCTCCGCCAGCCACCCTGCTATCCGCTCCTCTTCGCGAGCCACCCTGCTATCCGCTCCTCTCCGCCAGCCAATGTGCTATCCGCTCCTCTCCGTCAGCCAATCTGCTATCCGCTCCTCTCCACCAACCACCCTGCTATCCGCTCCTCTCCGCCAGCGACCCTGCTATCCGCTCCTCTCCTCCAGACACCCTGCTATCCTCTCCTCTCCACCAGCCACCCTGCTATCCGCTCCTGTGTCAGCCACCCTGCTATCCGCTCCTCTCCGCAAGCCAATATGCTATCCTCTCATCTCCGTCAGCCAATCTGCTATCCGCTCCTGTGTCAGGCAATCTGCTATCCGCTAATCTCCGCCAGCAGATTGGCTGGCGGAGAGGAGCGGATAGCAGGGTGGCTGGCGGAGAGGAGCGGATAGCAGATTGGCTGACACAGGAGCGGATAGCAGATTGGCTGGTGGAGAGGATCGGATAGAAGGGTGGTTGGCGGAGAGGAGCGGATAGCAGGGTGGCTGTCGGAGAGGAGCGGATAGCAGGGTGGCTGGCAAAGAGGAGCGGATAGCAGATTGGCTGACACAGGAGCGCATAGCAGATTGGCTGGCGGAGAGGAGCGGATAGCGGGGTGGCTGGCGGAGAGGAGCGGATAGCATGGTGGTTGGCAGAGAGGAGCTGATAGCAGATTGGCTGGCGGAGAGGAGCGGATAGCAGATTGGATGAGGAGAGGAGCGTATAGCAGGGTGGCTGGCGGAGAGGAGCGGATAGCAGGGTGGTTGGCGGAGAAGAGCGGATAGCAGGGTGGTTGGCGGAGAAAAGCAAATAGCAGATTGGCTGACACAGGAACGGATAGCAGATTGGCTGGCGGAGACGAGCGGATAGCAGATTGGCTGACACAGGAGCGGATAGCAGATTGGCTGGCGGAGAGGAGCGGAGAGCAGGGTGGCTGACACAGGGTCGGATAGCAGGGTCGCTGGTGGAGAGGCGCGGTTTGCAGGGTGGCTGGCGGAGAGGAGCGGATAGCAGATTGGCTGGAGGAGAGGAGCGGATAGCAGGGTGGCTGGCCGAGAGGAGCGGATTGCAGGGTGGCTGGCGGAGAGGAGCGGATAGCAGATTGGCTGGCAAAGTGGAGCGGATAGTAGATTGGCTGACACAGGAGTGGATAGCAGATTGGCTGGCGGAGAGGAGCGGATAGCAGATTGGTTGGCGTAGAGGAGCGGATAGCATGGTGGCTGGCGGAGAGGAGCGGATAGCAGGGTAGCTGACGGAGAGTAGCGGATAGCAGATTGGATGGCAAGGAGGAGCAGATAGCAGATTGGGTTACACAGGAGCAGATAGCAGATTGGCTGACACAGGAGCTGATAGCAGATTGGCTGACGGAGAGGAGCGTATAGCACATTGGCTGGCGGGACGAACGGATAGCAGGGTGGCTGGCGGAGAGGAGCGGATAGCAGGGTGGCTGGCGGAGAGGAGCGGATAGCAGGGTGGCTGGCGGAGAGGAGAGGACAGCAGGGTGGTTGGTGGAGAGGAGCGGATAGAAGATTGGATGGCAAAGAGGAGCGGATAGCAGATTGGGTTACACAGGAGCGGATAGCAGATTGGCTGAAACAGGAGCTGATAGCAGATTGGCTGACGGAGAGGAGCGGATAGCACATTGGCTGGCGGGACGAACGGATAGCAGGGTGGCTGGCAGAGAGGAGCGGATAGCAGGGTGGCTGGCGGAGAGGAGCGGATAGCAGGGTGGCTCGCGGAGAGGAGCGGATAGCAGGGTGGCTGGAGGAGAGGAGCGGATAGTAGATTGGCAGACACAGGAGCGGATAGCAGATTGGCTGGTGGAGAGGAGCTGATAGCAGGGTGGCTGGCGGAGAGGAGAGGATAGCAGGGTGGTTGGCAGAGAGTAGCGGATAGCAGGGTGGCTGGCGGAGAGGAGCGGATAGCAGATTGGCTGACACAGCAGCGGAAAGCTGATTGGCTGGCGGAGAGGAGCGGATAGCAGATTGGCTGGCAGAGAGGAGCGGATAGCAGTTTGGCTGACACAGCAGCGGATAGCAGATTAGCTGGAGGAGAGGAACAGATAGCAGGGTGGCTGGCGGAGAGTAGCGGATAGCAGATTGGCTGACGGAGAGGAGCGGATAGAAGATTTACTGACTGAGAGGAGTGGATAGCAAATTGGTTGGTGGAGAGGAGCGGATAGCAGGGTGGTTGGCAAAGAGGAACGGATTGCAGGGTGGCTGGCGGAGAGGAGCGGATAGCAGATACGATGGCAAAGAGGAGCGGATAGCAGATTGGGTTACACAGGAGCGGATAGCAGATTGGCTGACACAGGAGCGGATAGCAGATTGGCTGACGGAGAGGAGCGGATAGCACATTGGATGGCAGGAGGAGCGGATAGCAGGGTGGCTGGCGGAGAGGAGCGGATAGCAGGGTTGCTGGCGGAGAGGAGAGGACAGCAGGGTGGTTGGTGGAGAGGAGCGGATAGCAGATTGGCTGGCGGAGAGGAGCGGATAGCATGGTGGCTGTCGGAGAGGAGCGGATAGCAGATTGGCTGACACAGGAGCGGATAGCAGATTGGCTGGTGGAGAGGAAGGAATAGAAGGGTGGTTGGCGGAGAGGAGCGGATAGCAGGGTGGTTAGAGGAGCGGATAGCAGACTGGCTGGCAAAGAGGAGCGGATAGCAGATTGGCTGGCGGAGAGGAGCGGATAGCAGATTGGATGAGGAGAGGAGCGGATAGCAGGGTGGCTGGCAGAGAGAAACGGATAGCAGGGTGCCTGGCAGAGAGGAGCGGATAGCAGGGTGGTTGGCGGAGAGGAGCGGATAGCAGATTGACTGACATAGGAGCAGATAGCAGATTGGCTGGTGGAGACGAGCGGATAGCAGGGTGGCTGGCAGAGAGGAACGGATAGTAGGGTGGCTGACACAGGAGCGGATAGCAGATTGGCTGCTGGAGAGGAGCGGATAGCAGGGTGGCTGGTGGAGAGGAGCGGATAGCAGGGTGGTTGGCAGACAGGAGCGGATAGCAGGGTGGCTTGCGGAGAGGAGCGGATAGCAGATTGGCTGACACAGGAGCGGATAGCAGATTGGCTGGCGGAGAGGAGCGGATAGCAGATTGGCTGACACAGGAGCGGATAGCAGATTGACTGACACAGGAGAGGATAGCAGAGTGGCTGGTGGAGAGGAGCGGATAGCATGGTGGCTGGCGGAGAGGAGCGGATAGCAGGGTGGCTGGCGGAGAGGAGCGGATAGCAGATTGGCTGGCGGAGAGGAGCGGATAGCAAATTGGCTGGCGGAGAGGAGCGGATAGCAGTGTGGTTGGCGGAGGGGAGCGGATAGCAGATTGGCTGGTGGAGATGAGCGGATACCAGGGTGTTTGGCAGAGAGGAGCGGATAGCAGATTGGCTGACACTGGAGCGGATAGCAGGATGGCTGGCGGAGAGGAGCGGATAGCAGAGTGGCTGGTGGAGAGGAGCGGATAGAAGGGTGGCTGGCGGAGAGTAGCGGATAGCAGGGTGTCTGACACAGGAGCGGATAGCAGATTGACACAGGAGCGGATAGCAGGGTGGCTGGTGGAGAGGAGCGGATTGCAGGGTGGCTGGCGGAGAGGAGCAGATAGCAGATTGGCTGACACAGGAGCGGATAGCAGATTGGGTGACACAGGAGCGGATAGCAGATTGGCTGACACAGGAGCGGATAGCAGATTGGCTGACGGAGAGGAGCGGATAGCAGATTGGTTGGCGGAGAGGAGCTGATAGCAGGGTGGCTGGCGGAGAGGAGCGGATAGCAGGGTGGCTTGCGGAGAGGAGCGGATAGCAGGGTGGCTGGTGGAGAGGAGCGGATAGCAGGGTGGCTGGCGGAGAGGAGCGGATAGCAGATTGGATGGCAAAGAGGAGCGGATAGCAGATTGGGTGACACAGGAGCGGATAGCAGATTGGCTGACACAGGAGCGGATAGCAGATTGGCTGACGGAGAGGAGCGGATAGCAGGGTGCCTGGCGGAGAGGAGCGGATAGCAGGGTGGCTGGCGGAGAGGAGCGGATAGCAGATTGGCTGGCGGAGAGGAGCGGATAGCAGGGTGGCTGACAAAGAGGAGCGGATAGCAGATTGGCTGACACAGGAGCGGATAGCAGATTGGCTGGCGGAGACGAGCGGATAGCAGATTGGCTGGCGGAGAGGAGCGGATAGCAGGGTGGTTGACACAGGGGTAGATGGCAGATTGGCTGGCGGAGAGGAGCGGATTGCAGGGTGGCTGGCGGAGAGGAGCGGATAGCATATTGGCTGGCAAAGAGGAGCGGATAGCAGATTGGCTGACACAGGAGCGGATAGCAGATTGGCTGGCGGAGAGGAGCGGATAGCAGATTGGTTGGCGGAGAGGAGCGGATAGCAGGGTGGTTGGCGGAGAGGAGCGGATAGCAGGGTGGTTGGCGGAGAGGAGCGGATAGCAGGGTGGCTGGCGGAGAGGAGCGGATAGCAAATTGGCTGGCGGAGAGGAGCGGATAGCAGGGTGGCTGGCGGAGAGTTGCGGATAGCAGTTTGGATGGCAAAGACGAGCGGATAGCAGATTGGCTGATACAGGAGCGGATAGCAGATTGGCTGACATAGAGAAGCGGATAGCACATTGGCTGGCGGAGAGGAGCCTATAGCAGATTGGCTGACACAGGAGCGGATAGCAGATTGGCTGATGGAGAGGAGCGGATAGCACATTGGCTGGCGGAGAGGAGCGGATAGCAGGGTGGCTGGCGGAGAGGAGCGGATAGCAGATTGGCTTACACAGGAGCGGATGGCAGATTGGCTGGAGGAGAGGAGCGGATAGCAGGGTGGCTGGCGAAGAGGAGCATATAGCAGATTGGCTGACACAGGAGCGGATGGCAGATTGGCTGTAGGAGAGGAGCGGATAGCAGGGTGGCTGGCGAAGAGGAGCATATAGCAGATTGGCTTACACAGGAGCGGATGGCAGATTGGCTGGAGGAGAGGAGCGGATAGCAGGGTGGCTGGCGAAGAGGAGCGTATAGCAGATTGGCTGACACAGGAGCGGATAGCAGATTGGCTGTAGGAGAGGAGCGGATAGCAGGGTGGCTGGCGAAGAGGAGCTTCTTCTTCGAGTGATTGCTCCTATGCATTCCAGTCAGGTGTGCGCACCGCGCGTGCATGGCTCTTCGGAACTCTTTTACCCTAGCAACTCCGGCTGGCCGGCTGGCACCCCCTGGAGTGGAGCCGCTATGGCGCCTGTTATATACCCCAGCCGGCCCGTCCGCTCCTCAGTTCCTTCTTACCGCCTGTGACGGCCAGTTGGAACTGTGGAGTGCTCTCCGTCCTCCACCACCCTAGCTCTCGCTAAAGGTTTTTTGTATATAGTTCGTTCATTGTTAGTGTAGATAGTTGTATAGTTAGTTAGTTAGGTTTTAGTGATGAGGTTAGGGGGGTTTCCCCTCCATTTCCTCCCCCGGTGCGGGCTCATGCCCAAGGCACCGGGCTTTAAGCCCTGCGCAATCTGCCAGAGGCCTATGCCGATAGGGGACCCGCACGACGCCTGTCTTCATTGTCTCGGCGAAGGTCACCGGACAGACAAGTGTCAGATCTGTTCCGCCTTCAAGCCCAGAACGCGTAAGGAGCGGGACAATAGACTTAAGCAGCTCCTCATGGAGGCGTCGCTGCAGCCCCCGGCACCGGCCGCGCCGGCACCGCGAGCCTCATCGGTGCAGAGTGCACCGGCTGCCCCGAGCCGCTCCGGCACCGCGGCACCGCGGCCTCAGCCAGCGACTGCAAAGCCCCGGCACCGCTCCCTTTCGCCTGCTAGGAAGCGCAGGCTGGCAAAGGCGATCGCTCAGTCCCGCGTTGAGGACTCAGCCAAAACTGTTGCGCCACCGGCGCCACCCGCGGTGGCCGTACACCAGGCGGGCATCGGCCCGTTGACTCCGGCGCCGCAAGGGCCGTCGAGTCCGGCACCGCCACACTCCCCGGCACCGTCCGCGGTTGAGCCACGACTGCCGTCGACGCCGGAGACATTCTCCGCGGCGCATGAGCTGATACAGCTCGTAGAGGCACCGAGCCTCCGGCCCCCGGCACCGCCGGTGCGGGCTGTCCAGTCCATCGGAAAGCCGGCGATGATGATCCGGCCGCCCTCCACGGAACGCCGACGCAAGCGACGCTCCCGGTCCCGGTCACGCTCCTGGTCCCAACGGAGGTCGCCATCCCGTCGCTCCCGGCCTCGGCACCACTCGCCGTCTCGGTACCGGTCGCCATCCCGACGCCGGTCGGAGTCCCGGTACCGTTTGTCATCCCGGTACCGGTCGCACTCCCGGCACCAGTCCAGGTCACGATCACCGTCGCGTCGGTACCACAGGAGGTCTCCGTCCCGGCACCGTTCCCGGCACCGCGAATCGCGCAGCCACTCCCGGCACCGCGAATCCCGCTCCCGGTCAAGCTCCCGGCACCGGTCGAGCTCCCGGCACCGCGGTGGCCAACGGTCCCGGTCACCGTCCCGGTACCGGATGGACAGACACCATGCCTCGGCACCGTCTGCGGACATACTACCGCCGTCGGCGGTACAATCCATTAGCGCCTCAGCGCCTCCTTAGCCATCCCGCCCAGCATCGGTGGCCTCCGGTGCTGACAGCAACACGCACCTGCTACCGACCCCACACGGCGAGCATCAGGGGGCTCAACAGTGGGGCTTCTGGGTTCCCTGGGCCCAGTACGAAACGCAAGGTGTGCCGTTTCCCCCGAGACACTCGGCCTCCGAGCGCAGGGTCCCCGAGGCAATGGTTAGCCGGCCGGCCCCCTCACCTCGACGTGAGCCCTCCGTTCCGCCGGACCACCAGTCCTACATGCAGGACAACCCAGCCGAGGAGCAGTCAGCGGCCCCTGCGGCGGAACCCGTCGTGCAGGGCTTGTCCTCATCGTCCTCCCCGGATGAGGCGGTGGCCGGCGCTTCAGCCAAGGACCCGCCGCCCATTGACCTAAAGGCCCTCCAGGACCTGCTTCGCAGGGTGGTGACGGCCATGGATCTCCCAGTAGCGGAGGTCCAGGAGGACGAGGACCCCATTACCAACTTGGTTGGCGCGGACGCTCCCGTGCGCGTAGCGTTACCATTTGTAAAGACAATTCAGAAAAACGCCACCACGCTCTGGCAAACACCCACATCCATCCCTCCCACGGCCCGCGGGGTTGAGCGTAAATACTCAGTTCCCCCGACGGGCTATGAGTATCTTTATACCCACCCGACCCCGGACTCATTGGTCGTGCAATCGGTTAACGACCGCGAGAGGCACGGTCAACCTGCACCTGCGCCTAAGTCCAAGGACGCCCGACGAATGGACCCGCTAGGCCGCAAGGTCTACTCGGCAGGCGGCCTACAGATGCGCATCGCGAACCAAATGGTTCTCCTCGCCAGGTACGTCTTTGACATCCTGATGTCCCTGGCGAAGTTCACGGAGCTTCTGCCATCAGCTTCCCACCAGGAGTTCGCGGCGAAGTTAGAGGAGGGAAGGAAATCATCTAGGTCCTCCATCACGGCCGCCCTCGACGCTGCGGACTCCGGAGCTCGGACCTTAGCCTCCGGCGTGTCGATGCGGCGCATCGCTTGGCTGCAGTCCTCCAACCTGCCAACGGAGGTGCAGTATACTCTGCAGGACCTGCCCTTTGACACAAGGGGCCTCTTTTCCGAAAAGACGGATTCTCGGATCCAGACCCTAAAGGACGGTCGTGTCGCCATCCGCACCTTAGGGATGCACACGCCGGCGACACAACGTAGGCCCTTCCGGCAGCAACCCGCCCGGCCCTTCTACCAGCAGCGCTATCGTCCGTACAACAGCCGGCGACCGCCTCAAAATTGCCGTCGTCCGTCCGGCAATCGGCGGAACCAGGGCCAGGCCTCTTCCAAAGCCCCTCAGGGGGCCAAGCAGGCCTTTTGATGGGACGCTCGAGGACGGCCCATCACTCTCCCTACCGGATCCTTCCCCTCTATTTTACAACCGCCTTTCCCATTTCTTTTCGGCGTGGTCCCAATTAACAACAGACAACTGGGTGCTCCAAACAGTCCAGTCGGGATACCGCCTTCAATTTGTCTCGCCCCCACCTTCCCACCCACCCTCCCTGTCCCTCTTCAGGGACCCCTCTCACGAGCAAGTCCTCTTACAAGAGGTTCAGACTCTGTTGAGCGTGGGTGCCATAGAAGCAGTGCCTCAAGACAGGCGGGGCAGGGGATTCTACTCCCGTTATTTTCTCATCCCCAAAGCGAAAGGGGGGCTACGTCCTATCCTGGACCTTCGCGAGCTGAACAAGTACCTGCTCAAGCCCAAGTTTCGCATGGTCACCTTGGGGACCATCATTCCCTCTCTGGATCCGGGAGACTGGTTCGCCGCCCTCGACATGAAGGACGCCTACTTCCATGTCGCGATTTATCCTCCCCATCGACGTTACCTCCGGTTTGTGGTCAACAACACACACTACCAGTTCGCCGTGTTGCCATTCGGGCTCTCCACCGCGCCGAGGGTATTTACCAAATGCATGGCGGTGGTGGCCGCAGCCCTCCGCCGTCGTCGGATACATGTCTACCCGTATCTCGACGACTGGCTAGTTCGCGGACAGTCTCAACAACTGGTGAGGGGCCAGTTGACGGGCATACTGTACCTCTTCCGACAACTCAGTCTTCTCATCAACGCCGAGAAGTCCACCTTGACCCCGACGCAGCGGGTAGAGTTCATTGGGGCGGTCCTCGACTCCTCGCTAGCCCGGGCTTGCCTACCTCGATCTCGACACCAGACGATGGTCTCCCTCATCCGGGACCTTGTCTCCTTCCCGACCACGATGGTGCGCTCCTGCCTCCGCCTCCTGGGCCACATGGCATCATGCACCTACGTCACCGCGTACGCGCGGCTTCATCTCCGCCCATTCCAGACTTGGCTCGCGTCGGTGTACCGGCCGCATCGAGATCCCATCGATATGGTGGTCACAGTCTCCAGGCCAACTCTCGAGTCCCTCACCTGGTGGCTCGACCCGGAGATTGTCTGTGCGGGAGTCCCGTTCCATCCTCCTCACCCGTCCGCCACTCTGACCACAGATGCCTCAGCGCTCGGTTGGGGAGCTCACCTGGGCGACCTTCACACCCAGGGACATATCAATGTCCGCGAGCTGCGAGCGATCCGTCTGGCCTGTCTCACCTTCTGCACCCACCTGCAAGGCCGCTGTGTGACAGTGTTCACGGACAATACAACAGCAATGTTCTACGTGAACAAGCAGGGCGGAGCCCGCTCCTCCCTCCTCTGCAAGGAAGCGATGCTCCTGTGGGACTTCTGCGTGGCCCACTCTATTCACCTAGAAGCGTCCTTTCTTCCGGGAGTACAGAACACACTGGCCGACCATCTCAGCAGGTCTTTCTTCTCCCACGAGTGGTCTCTCCGTCCCGACGTGGTGCACACAATCTTCCGCAGGTGGGGGTTTCCCCAGATAGACCTATTCGCCTCCAAGGCAAACAGGAAGTGCCACCTGTTCTGCTCGTTCTGGGGTCACGCGCCGGGCTCCCTGTCGGACGCCTTCCTGTATTCCTGGAAGGATCACCTCCTCTATGCCTTCCGTCCGTTCCCGCTCGTCCATCGAGTTTTACAAAAGCTTCGGAGGGACAGAGCCACCGTCATCCTCGTAGCCCCGGCCTGGCCGAGGCAGCATTGGTACTCCCTGCTGCTCGAGCTCTCTGTTCGGGATCCCATCCCCCTCCCGTTGTGGCCGGACCTCATTACTCAGAACTTCGGAAGGCTCCACCATCCGAGCCTCCAGTCCCTTCATCTTACAGCTAGGTACCTGAGTGGTTGACCCACGCAGAGAGGGGCTATTCAGCGGCGGTTCAGCAAGTCCTCCTAGAAAGCAGGAAGCCTTCCACTCGCTCCACCTATCTGGTGAAATGGAAGCGGTTCGCGCTCTGGTGTGACCAGCGGGGCCTCAATCCCTTTGTAGTACCTGTCCCGACCGTCCTGGACTACCTCTGGTACCTTAAGGAGCAAGGTCTTGCGGTCTCCTCCCTAACAGTTCACCTGGCAGCAGTGTCCGCCTTTCGTCCGTCTGTGGAAGGTCAATCCATCTTCTCCAACCAGATGGTTTCCTGCTTCCTTAAAGGCCTGGACCGTTTCTACCCACCAGTGCGGCGTCCTGCTCTGACCTGGGATTTGAACCTCGTCCTGGCCAAGCTGATGGGTCCCCCCTTCGAGCCCTTGGCCACGTGCTCCCTGCTCTACCTCTCCTGGAAGACAGCCTTTCTCGTCGCCATTACATCGGCAAGACGAGTCTCTGAGCTCCGTGCTCTAACAGTGAGTCCACCATACTCCGTCTTACACGGAGACAAGGTACAGCTTCGACCGCATCCGGCCTTCCTCCCCAAGGTGGTATCGGCCTTCCACCTCAACCGGGAGATCTTCCTCCCGGTCTTCTTCCCGAAGCCGCATTCCTCGCCTAGGGAGCAGCAGCTTCACACCCTGGACGTCCGCAGGGTGCTCACTTTTTACATCGCGCGGACGAAGCCCTTCCGGCGTTCGACCCAGCTGTTCATAGCGGTTGCTGACCGCATGAAAGGCGAGCCGATCTCCTCCCAAAGGATTTCCTCATGGGTCACAGCATGTATCCGGACCTGCTACGAGTTGGCTCGCGTGCCACCATGCCGCCTCACCGCTCATTCGACAAGAGCGCACACCTCGTCGGCCGCCTTCCTGGCCCATGTCCCCATCCAGGACATCTGTCAAGCGGCCACCTGGTCTTCGGTCCACACCTTTGCCTCCCACTACGCGTTGGTGCAGCAGTCACGAGACGACGCAGCCTTCGACTCTGCGGTATTACACTCTGCCACGTCTCTCTCCGACCCCAACGCCTAGGTAAGGCTTGGGAATCACCTGACTGGAATGCATAGGAGCAATCACTCAAAGAAGAAAAGATGGTTACTCACAATAGTAAATGTTGTTCTTCGAGATGTGTTGCTCCTATCCATTCCAGACCCGCCCTCCTTCCCCACTGTCGGAGTAGCCGGCAAGAAGGAACTGAGGAGCGGACGGGCCGGCTGGGGTATATAACAGGCGCCATAGCGGCGCCACTCCAGGGGGCGCCAGCCGGGCCGCCGGAGTTGCTAGGGTAAAAAAGTTCCGAAGAGCCGTGCACGCGCGGCGCGCACACCTGACTGGAATGGATAGGAGCAACACATCTCGAAGAACAACAGTTACTATGGTGAGTAACCGTCTTGTATAGCAGATTGGCTGACACAGGAGCGGATAGCAGATTGGCTGGAGGAGAGGAGCGGATAGCAGGGTGGCTGGCGAAGAGGAGCGTATAGCAGGGTGGCTGGCGGAGAGGAGAGGAGAGCAGGGTGACTGACGGAGAGGAGCGGATAGCAGAGTGGCTGGCGGAGAGGAGCGGATAGAAGAGTGGCTGACACAGAGGAGCGGATAGCAGGGTGGCTGACAAAGAGGAGCGGATAGCAGGGTGGCTGACACAGAGGAGCGGATAGTAGGGTGGCTGGCGGAGAGGAGCGGATAGCAGAGTGGCTGGCGGAGAGGAGCGGATAGCAGAGTGGCTGACACAGAGGAGGGGATAGCAGGGTGGCTGGCAGAGAGAAGCGGATAGCCGGGTGGCTGATGGATAAGAGCAGATAGCAGGGTGGCTGGGGGAGAGGAGCGGATAGCAGGGTGCCTGACACAGAGGAGCGGATAGCAGGGTGGCTGACTGAGAGGAGCGGATAGCACATTGGCTGGTGGAGAGGAGCAGATAGCAGATTGGCTGACACAGGAGCGGATAGCAGGATGGCTGGCAGAGAGGAGCGGATAGTAGGGCGGCTGGCGGAGAGGAGCGGATAGCAGGGTGGCAGACACAGGAGCGGATAGCAGATTGGCTGGTGGAGAGGAGCGGATAGCAGGGTGGCTGGCAGAGAGGAGCGGATAGCAGGGTGGTTGGCAGAGATTAGCGGATAGCAGGGAGGTTGGCGGAGAGGAACGGATAGCAGATTGGATGACACAGGAGCGGATAGCAGGATGGCTGGCGGAGAGGAGCGGATAGCAGATTGGCTGACACAGGAGCGGATAGCAGATTGGCTGGCGGAGGGGAGCGGATAGCAGGGTGGTTGGCGGAGAGGAGCGGATAGCAGGGTGGCTGGCGGAGAGGAGCGGATAGCAGGGTGGCTGGCAAAGAGGAGCGGATAGCAGATTGACTGACACAGGAGCGGATAGCAGATTGGCTGGCGGAGAGGAGCGGATAGGAGGGTGGCTGGCGGAGAGGAGTGGATAGCAGGGTGGCTGACACAGGAGAGGATAGCAGATTGGCTGGTGGAGAGGAGCGGATAGCAGGGTGGCTGGCAGAGAGGAGCGGATAGCAGATTGGCTGGCGGGGAGGGGCGGATAGCAGATTGGGTGACACAGGAGCGGATAGCAGATTGGCTGGTGGAGAGGAGCAGATAGCAGGGTGGTTGGCGGAGAGGAGCGGATAGCAGGGTGGCTGGCGGAGAGGAGCGGATAGCAGGGTGGCTGGCAAAGAGGAGCGGATAGCAGATTGACTGACACAGGAGCGGATAGCAGATTGGCTGGCGGAGAGGAGCGGATTGCAGGGTGGCTGGTGCAGAGGAGCGGATAGAAGATTGGCAGGCAAAGAGGAGCGGATAGAAGGGTGGGTGGCAGAGAGGAGCGGATAGCAGCGTGGCTGACACAGAGGAGCGGATAGCAGGGTGGCTTACGCAGAGGAGCGGATAGCAGGGTGGCTGGCGGAGAGGAGCGGATAGCAGGGTGGCTGGCGGAGAGCAGCAGATAGCAGGGTGATTGACGCAGAGGAGCGGATAGCAGGGTGGCTGATGGAGAGGAGCGGATAGCAGGGTGCCTGGCGGAGAGGAGAGGACAGCAGGGTGGTTGGTGGAGAGGAGCGGATAGCAGATTGGCTGGCGGAGAGGAGCGGATAGCACGGTGGCTGGCGGAGAGGAGCGGATAGCAGATTGGCTGACACAGGAGCGGATAGCAGATCGGCTGGTAGAGAGGAGCGAAAAGAAGGGTGGTTGGTGGAGAGGAGCGGATAGCAGGGTGGCTGGCGGAGAGGAGCGGATAGCAGGGTGGCTGGCGGAGAGGAGCGGATAGCAGGGTGGTTAGAGGAGCGGATAGCAGACTGGCTGGCAAAGAGGAGCGGATAGCAGATTGGCTGGCGGAGAGGAGCGGATAGCAGATGGGATGAGGAGAGGAGCGGATAGCAGGATGGCTGGCAGAGAGAAACGGATAGCAGGGTGCCTGGCGGAGAGGAGCGGATAGCAGGGTGGTTGGCGGAGAGGAGCGGATAGCAGATTGACGGACATAGGAGCAGATAGCAGATTGGCTGGTGGAGACGAGCGGATAGCAGGGTGGCTGGCAAAGAGGAACGGATAGTAGGGTGGCTGACACAGGAGAAGATAGCAGATTGGCTGGTGGAGAGGAGCGGATAGCAGGGTGGCTTGCGGAGAGGAGCGGATAGCAGATTGGCTGACACAGGAGCGGAAAGCAGATTGGCAGCCGGAGAGGAGAGTATAGCAGGGTGGCTGGCGGAGAGGAGCGTATAGCAGATTGGCTGACACTGGAGCGGATAGCAGATTCACTGACACAGGAGAGGATAGCAGGGTGGCTGGCGGAGAGGAGCGTATAGCAGGCTGGCGGGCGGAGAGGAGCGGATAGCAGATTGGCTGGCAGAGAGGAGCGGATAGCAGGGTGGCTGGCGGAGAGTTGGGGATAGCAGATTGGATGGCAAAGAGGAGCGGATAGCAGATAGGGTTAGACAGGAGCGGATAGCAGATTGGCTGACACAGGAGCGGATAGCAGATTGGCTGGCGGAGAGGAGCGGAAAGCAGATTGGCTGACACAGGAGCGGATAGCAGATTGACTGACACAAGAGAGGATAGCAGGGTGGCTGGCGGAGAGGAGCGGATAGCAGACTGGCTGGCAAAGAGGAGCGGATAGCAGATTGGCTGACGGAGAGGAGCGGATAGCAGATTGGCTGGCGGAGAGGAGCGGATAGCAGGGTGGCTGGCGGAGAGGAACGGATAGCAGGGTGGCTGGCGGAGAGGAGTGGATAGCAGGGTGGCTGGCGGAGAGGAGCGGATAGCAGGGTGGAGAAAAGCAGATAGCAGATTGGCTGACACAGGAACGGATAGCAGATTGGCTGGCGGAGACGAGCGGATAGCAGATTGGCTGACACAAGGTCGGATAGCAGGGTGGCTGGCGGAGAGGAGCGGATAGCAGGGTGGAGAAAAGCAGATAGCAGATTGGCTGACACAGGAACGGATAGCAGATTGGCTGGCGGAGACGAGCGGATAGCAGGGTGGCTGACACAAGGTCGGATAGCAGGGTCGCTGGCGGAGAGGCGCGGATTGCAGGGTGGCTGGCGGAGAGGAGCGGATAGCAGATTGGCTGGAGGAGAGGAGCGGATAGCAGGGTGGCTGGCCGAGAGGAGCGGATTGCAGGGTGGCTGGCGGAGAGGAGCGGAAAGGAGATTGGCTGGCAAAGAGGAGCGGATAGTAGATTGGCTGACACAGGAGCGGATAGCAGATTGGCTTTCGGAGAGGAGCGGATAGCAGATTGGTTGGCGTAGAGGAGCGGATAGCAGGGTGGTTAGAGGAGTGGATAGCAGACTGGCTGGCAAAGAGGAGCGGATAGCAGATTGGCTGGCGGAGAGGAGCGGATAGCAGATGGGATGAGGAGAGGAGCGGATAGCAGGATGGCTGGCAGAGAGAAACGGATAGCAGGGTGCCTGGCGGAGAGGAGCGGATAGCAGGGTGGTTGGCGGAGAGGAGCGGATAGCAGATTGACGGACATAGGAGCAGATAGCAGATTGGCTGGTGGAGACGAGCGGATAGCAGGGTGGCTGGCAAAGAGGAACGGATAGTAGGGTGGCTGACACAGGAGAAGATAGCAGATTGGCTGGTGGAGAGGAGCGGATAGCAGGGTGGCTTGCGGAGAGGAGCGGATAGCAGATTGGCTGACACAGGAGCGGAAAGCAGATTGGCTGCCGGAGAGGAGAGTATAGCAGGGTGGCTGGCGGAGAGGAGCGTATAGCAGATTGGCTGACACTGGAGCGGATAGCAGATTCACTGACACAGGAGAGGATAGTAGGGTGGCTGGCGGAGAGGAGCGTATAGCAGGCTGGCGGGCGGAGAGGAGCGGATAGCAGATTGGCTGGCAGAGAGGAGCGGATAGCAGGGTGGCTGGCGGAGAGTTGGGGATAGCAGATTGGATGGCAAAGAGGAGCGGATAGCAGATAGGGTTAGACAGGAGCGGATAGCAGATTGGCTGACACAGGAGCGGATAGCAGATTGGCTGGCGGAGAGGAGCGGAAAGCAGATTGGCTGACACAGGAGCGGATAGCAGATTGACTGACACAAGAGAGGATAGCAGGGTGGCTGGCGGAGAGGAGCGGATAGCAGACTGGCTGGCAAAGAGGAGCGGATAGCAGATTGGCTGACGGAGAGGAGCGGATAGCATATTGGCTGGCGGAGAGGAGCGGATAGCAGGGTGGCTGGCGGAGAGGAACGGATAGCAGGGTGGCTGGCGGAGAGGAGTGGATAGCAGGGTAGCTGGCGGAGAGGAGCGGATAGCAGGGTGGAGAAAAGCAGATAGCAGATTGGCTGACACAGGAACGGATAGCAGATTGGCTGGCGGAGACGAGCGGATAGCAGATTGGCTGACACAAGGTCGGATAGCAGGGTGGCTGACGGAGAGGAGCGGATAGCAGGGTGGAGAAAAGCAGATAGCAGATTGGCTGACACAGGAACGGATAGCAGATTGGCTGGCGGAGACGAGCGGATAGCAGGGTGGCTGACACAAGGTCGGATAGCAGGGTCGCTGGCGGAGAGGCGCGGATTGCAGGGTGGCTGGCGGAGAGGAGCGGATAGCAGATTGGCTGGAGGAGAGGAGCGGATAGCAGGGTGGCTGGCCGAGAGGAGCGGATTGCAGGGTGGCTGGCGGAGAGGAGCGGAAAGGAGATTGGCTGGCAAAGAGGAGCGGATAGTAGATTGGCTGACACAGGAGCGGATAGCAGATTGGCTTTCGGAGAGGAGCGGATAGCAGATTGGTTGGCGTAGAGGAGCGGATAGCAGGGTGGTTGGCGGAGAGGAGCGGATAGAAGGGTAGCTGACGGAGAGTAGCGGATAGCAGATAGGATGGCAAAGAGGAGCGGATAGCAGATTGGGTTACACAGGAGCGGATAGCAGATTGGCTGAAACAGGAGCTGATAGCAGATTGGCTGACGGAGAGGAGCGGATAGCACATTGGCTGGCGGGACGAACGGATAGGAGGGTGGCTGGCAGAGAGGAGCGGATAGCAGGGTGGCTGGGGGAGAGGAGCGGATAGCAGGGTGGCTCGCGGAGAGGAGCGGATAGCAGGGTGGCTGGAGGAGAGGAGCGGGTAGCAGATTGGCTGACACAGGAGCGGATAGCAAATTGGCTGGTGGAGAGGAGCTGATAGCAGGGTGGCTGGCGGAGAGGAGAGGATAGCAGGGTGGTTGGCAGAGAGTAGCGGATAGCAGGGTGGCTGGTGGAGAGGAGCGGATAGCAGGGTTGCTGGCGGAGAGGAGCGGATAGCAGATTGGCTGACACAGCAGCGGAAAGCTGATTGGCTGGCGGAGAGGAGCGGATAGCAGATTGGCTGGCAGAGAGGAGCGGATAGCAGTTTGGCTGACACAGGAGCGGATAGCAGATTGGCTGGCGGAGAGGAACAGATAGCAGGGTGGCTGGCGGAGAGTAGCGGATAGCAGATTGGCTGACGGAGAGGAGCGGATAGAAGATTTACTGACTGAGAGGAGTGGATAGCAAATTGGTTGGTGGAGAGGAGCGGATAGCAGGGTGGTTGGCAAAGAGGAACGGATTGCAGGGTGGCTGGCGGAGAGGAGCGGATAGCAGATAGGATGGCAAAGAGGAGCGGATAGCAGATAGGGTTACACAGGAGAGGATAGCAGATTGGCTGACACAGGAGCGGATAGCAGATTGGCTGGCGGAGAGGAGCGGATAGCAGATAGGATGGCAAAGAGGAGCGGATAGCAGATAGGGTTACACAGGAGAGGATAGCAGATTGGCTGACACAGGAGCGGATAGCAGGGTGGCTGGCGGAGAGGAGCGGATAGCAGGGTGGCTGGCGGAGAGGAGAGGACAGCAGGGTGGTTGGTGGAGAGGAGCGGATAGCAGATTGGCTGGCAGAGAGGAGCGGATAGCATGGTGGCTGTCGGAGAGGAGCGGATAGCAGATTGGCTGACACAGGAGCGGATAGCAGATTGGCTGGTGGAGGGGAAGGAATAGAAGGGTGGTTGGCGGAGAGGAGCGCATAGCAGGGTGGCTGGCGGAGAGGAGCGGATAGCAGGGTGGCTGGCAAAGAGGAGCGGAGAGCAGATTGGCTGACACAGGAGCGGATAGCAGATTGGCTGGCGGAGAGGAGCGGATAGCAGGGTGGCTGGCGGAGAGGAGCGGATAGCAGGGTGGCTGGCGGAGAGGAACGGATAGCAGGGTGGTTAGAGGAGCGGATAGCAGACTGGCTGGCAAAGAGGAGCGGATAGCAGATTGGCTGGCGGAGAGGAGCGGATAGCAGGGTGGTTGGTGGAGAGGAGCGGATAGCAGATTGACTGGCATAGGAGCAGATAGCAGATTGGCTGGTGGAGACGAGCGGATAGCAGGGTGGCTGGCAGAGAGGAACGGATAGTAGGGTGGCTGACACAGGAGCGGATAGCAGATTGGCTGGTGGAGAGGAGCGGATAGCAGGGTGGTTGGCAGACAGGAGCGGATAGCAGGGTGGCTTGCGGAGAGGAGCGGATAGCAGATTGGCTGACACAGGAGCGGATAGCAGATTGACTGGCGGAGAGGAGCGGATAGCAGATTGGCTGACACAGGAGCGGATAGCAGATTGACTGACACAGGAGAGGATAGCAGAGTGGCTGGTGGAGAGGAGCGGATAGCATGGTGGCTGGCGGAGAGGAGCGGATAGCAGGGTGGCTGGCGGAGAGGAGCGGATAGCAGATTGGCTGGCGGAGAGGAGCGGATAGCAAATTGGTTGGCGGAGAGGAGCGGATAGCAGTGTGGTTGGCGGAGGGGAGCGGATAGCAGATTGGCTGGTGGAGATGAGCGGATAGCAGGGTGGTTGGCAGAGAGGAGCGGATAGCAGATTGGCTGACACTGGAGCGGATAGCAGGATGGCTGGCGGAGAGGAGCGGATAGCAGAGTGGCTGGTGTAGAGGAGCGGATAGAAGGGTGGCTGGCGGAGAGTAGCGGATAGCAGGGTGGCTGGCGGAGAGGGGCAGATAGCAGATTGGCTGACACAGGAGCGGATAGCAGATTGGCTGGCAGAGAGGAGCGGATAGCAGATTGGTTGGCGGAGAGGAGCTGATAGCAGGGTGGCTGGCGGAGAGGAGCGGATAGCAGGGTGGCTTGCGGAGAGGAGCGGATAGCAGGGTGGCTGGT
The DNA here is from genome assembly GCF_020497125.1 of Mauremys mutica. Classification (NCBI taxonomy): domain Eukaryota; kingdom Metazoa; phylum Chordata; order Testudines; family Geoemydidae; genus Mauremys; species Mauremys mutica. The sequence continues at coordinate 354,990 of NW_025423265.1, read as the reverse complement.
GGAGAGGAGCGGATAGCAGGGTGGCTGGCGGAGAGGAGCAGATAGCAGATTGGATGGCAAAGAGGAGCGGATAGCAGATTGGGTGACACAGGAGCGGATAGCAGATTGGCTGACACAGGAGCGGATAGCAGATTGGCTGACGGAGAGGAGCGGATAGCAGGGTGCCTGGCGGAGAGGAGCGGATAGCAGAGTGGCTGGCGGAGAGGAGCGGATAGCAGATTGGCTGGCGGAGAGGAGCGGATAGCAGGGTGGCTTGCGGAGAGGAGCGGATAGCAGATTGGCTGACACAGGAGCGGATAGGAGATTGGCTGGTGGAGAGGATCGGATAGCAGGGTGGCTGACAAAGAGGAGCGGATAGCAGATTGGCTGACACAGGAGCGGATAGCAGATTGGCTGGCGGAGACGAGCGGATCTCAGATTGGCTGGCGGAGAGGAGCGGATAGCAGGGTGGTTGACACAGGGGTAGATGGCAGATTGGCTGGCGGAGAGGAGCGGATTGCAGGGTGGCTGGCAGAGAGGAGCGGATAGCAGATTGGCTGACACAGGAGCGGATAGCAGATTGGCTGGCGGAGAGGAGCGGATAGCAGATTGGTTGGCGGAGAGGAGCGGATAGCAGGGTGGTTGGCGGAGAGGAGCGGATAGCAGGGTGGTTGGCGGAGAGGAGCGGATAGCAGGGTGTCTGGCGGAGAGGAGCGGATAGCAAATTGGCTGGCGGAGAGGAGCGGATAGCAGGGTGGCTGGCGGAGAGTTGCGGATAGCAGTTTGGATGGCAAAGACGAGCGGATAGCAGATTGGCTGACACAGGAGCGGATAGCAGATTGGCTGACATAGAAAAGCGGATAGCACATTGGCTGGCGGAGAGGAGCCTATAGCAGATTGGCTGACACAGGAGCGGATAGCAGATTGGCTGATGGAGAGGAGCGGATAGCACATTGGCTGGCGGAGAGGAGCGGATAGCAGGGTGGCTGGCGGAGAGGAGCGGATAGCAGATTGGCTTACACAGGAGCGGATGGCAGATTGGCTGGAGGAGAGGAGCGGATAGCAGGGTGGCTGGCGAAGAGGAGCGTATAGCAGATTGGCTGACACAGGAGCGGATGGCAGATTGGCTGTAGGAGAGGAGCGGATAGCAGGGTGGCTGACGGAGATTAGCTGTAGCCAAGGTGGTTGACGCAGAGGAGCGGATAGCAGGGAGGCTGACGCAGAGGAGCAGATAGCAGGGTGGCTGACGCAGAGGAGCGGATAGCAGGGTGGCTGGTGGCTTGGAGCGTATAACAGGGTCGCTGGCGGCTTGGAGCATATAGCAGGGTGGCTGGCGGATTGGAGCGGATAGCAGAGTGGCTGGCGGAGAGGAGGGGATAGCAGGGTGGCTGGCGGAGAGGAGCGAATAGCAGGGTGGCTGGCGGAGAGGAGCGGATAGCAGAGTGGCTGACACAGAGGAGCGGATAGCAGGGTGGCTGTAGGAGAAGAGCGTATAGCAGAGTGGCTGACACAGAGGAGCGGATAGAAGGGTGGCTGGCGGAGAGGAGCGGATAGCAGATTGGCTGGCGGAGAGGAGCGGACAGCAGGGTGGCTGGCGGAGAGGAGCGTATTGCAGAGTGGCTGACACAGAGGAGCGGATAGCAGGGTGGCTGGCGGAGAGGAGCGGATAGCAGGGTGGCTGGTGGCTTGGAGCGGATAGCAGAGTGGCTGGCGGAGAGGAGGGGATAGCAGGGTGGCTGGCGGAGAGGAGGGGATAGCAGGGTGGCTGGCGGAGAGGAGCGGATAGCAGGGTGGCTGGCGGAGAGGAGCGGATAGCAGAGAGTCTGACACAGAGGAGCGGATAGCAGGGTGGCTGGCGGAGAGGAGCGGATACCAGTGTGGCTGGCGGAGAGGAGCGTATAGAAGGGTGGTTGGCGGAGAGGAGCGGACAGAAGGGTGGCTGACGCAGAGGAGCAGATAGCAGGGTGGCTGGCGGAGAGGAGCGGATATCAGAGTGCCTGACACAGATTGAGCGGATAGCAGATTGGTTGACGCAGAGGAGCGGATAGCAGAGTGGCTGGCGGAGAGGAGCGGATAGCACAGTGGCTGGCGGAGAGGAGCGGATTGCTGAGTGCTTGGCGGAGAGGAGCAGATAGCAGTGTGGCTGGCGGAGAGGAGCGGATAGCAGGGTGGCTGGCAGAGAGGAGCGGATAGCAGAGTGGCTGGTGGAGAGGAGCGGATGGCAGAGTGGCTGACACAGAAGAGCGGACAGCAGGGTGGCTGGCGGAGAGGAGCGTATTGCAGAGTGCCTGACACAGAGGAGCGGATAGCAGGGTGGCTGGCGGAGAGGAGCGGATAGCAGAATGGATGACGTATAGGAGCGGATAGCAGGGTGGCTGACGGAGAGGAGCGGATAGCAGGGTGGCTGACAGGAGCGCATAGCAGGGTGGCGGGCGGAGAGGAGCGGATAGCAGGGTGGCTGGTGAATTGGAGCGTATAGCAGGGTGGCTGGCGGCTTGGAGCGTATTGCAGGGTGGCTGGCGGAGAGGAGCGGATAGCAGGGTGGCTGGAGGAGAGGAGCGGATAGCAGGGTGGCTGGCGGAGAGGAGGGGATAGCAGGGTGGCTGGCGGAGAGGAGGGGATAGCAGGGTGGCTGGCGGAGAGGAGCGGATAGCAGGGTGGCTGGCAGAGAGGAGCGGATAGCAGGTTGGCTGGCGGAGAGGAGCGTATAGCAGAGTGGCTGGTGGAGAGGAGCGGATGGCAGAGTGGCTGACACAGAAGAGCGGATAGCAGGGTGGCTGGCGGAGAAGAGCGGACAGCAGGGTGGCTGGCGGAGAGGAGCGTATTGCAGAGTGCCTGACACAGAGGAGCGGATAGCAGGGTGGCTGGCGGAGAGGAGCGGATAGCAGAATGGATGACGTATAGGAGCGGATAGCAGGGTGGCTGACGGAGAGGAGCGGATAGCAGGGTGGCTGACAGGAGCGCATAGCAGGGTGGCGGGCGGAGAGGAGCGGATAGCAGGGTGGCTGGCGGCTTGGAGCGTATTGCAGGGTGGCTGGCGGAGAGGAGCGGATAGCAGGGTGGCTGGCGGAGAGGAGCGGATAGCAGAGTGGCTGGCGGAGAGGAGGGGATAGCAGGGTGGCTGGCGGAGAGGAGGGGATAGCAGGGTGGCTGGCGGAGAGGAGCGGATACCAGTGTGGCTGGCGGAGAGGAGCGGATAGCAGAGTGGCTGGCGGAGAGGAGCTGATAGCAGAGTGGCTGATACAGAGGAGCGGATAGCAGGGTGGCTGGCGGAGAGGAGGGGATACCAGTGTGGCTTGCGGAGAGTAGCGGATAGGAGGGTGGCTGACGCAGAGGAGCGGATAGCAGGGTGGCTGGCGGAGAGGAGCGGATAGCAGAGTGGCTGGCGGAGAGGAGCTGATAGCAGAGTGGCTGGTGGAGAAGAGCGGATAGCACAGTGGCTTGCGGAGAGGAGCGGATAGCAGAGTGGCTGGCGGAGAGGAGCGGATAGCAGGGTGGCTGGCGGAGAGGAGCGGATAGCAGGGTGGCTGGAGGAGAGGTACGTATAGCAGAGTGGCTGACACAGAGGAGCCTATAGCAGGGTGGCTGGCGGAGAGGAGCGGATAGCAGAATGGCTGACGCAGAGGAGCGGATAGCACGGTGGCTGACGGAGAGGAGCGGATAGCAGGGTGGCTGGCGGAGAGGAGCGGATAGCAGGGTGGCTGCCGGAGAGGAGCGGATAGCAGAGTGGCTGACACAGGAGTGCATAGAAGGGTGGCTGGCGGAGAGGAGCAGATTGCAGAGTGGCTGGCGGAGAGGAGCGGATAGCAGGGTGGCTGGCGGAGAGGAGCGGATAGCAGGGTGGCTGGCGGAGAAGAGCGGATAGCACAGTGGCTGGCGGAGAGGAGCGGATAGCGGGGTGGCTGGCGGAGAGGAGCGGATAGCAAAGAGGCTGGCGGAGAGGAGTGGATAGCAGAGTGGCTGACACAGAGGAGCGGATAGCAGAATGGCTGACGCAGAGGAGCGGATAGCAGAGTGGCTGGCGGAGAGGAGCGGATAGCAGGGTGGCTGGCGGAGAGGAGCGGATAGCAGGGTGGCTGGCGGAGAGGAGCGGATAGCAGGGTGGCTGACGTAGAGGAGCGGATAGCAGGGTGGCTGGCGGAGAGGAGCGGTTAGCAGGGTGGCTGGCGGAGAGGAGCGGATAGCAGGATGTCTGGCGGAGAGGAGGGAATAGCAGAGTGGCTGACAGAGGAGCGCATAGCAGCGTGCCTGGCGGAGACGAGCGGATAGCAGGGTGGCTGGCGGAGAGTAGCGGATTGCAGGGTGCCTGATGCAGAGGAGCGGATAGCAGGGTGGCTGACGCAGAGGAGCGTATAGCAGGGTGGGTGGCGGCTTGGAGTGTAAAGCAGGGTGGCTGGCGGCTTGGAGCGTATAGCAGGGTGGCTGGCGGAGAGGAGCGGATAGCAGAGTGGCTGACACAGAGGAGCGGATAGCAGAGTGGATGACACAGAGGAGCTGATAGCAGGGTGACTGGCGGAGAGGAGCGGATAGCAGGGCGGCTGGCGGAGAGGAGCGGATAGCAGGGTGGCTGGCGGCTTAGAGCGTATAGGAGGGTGGCTGGCGGCTTGGAGCGTATAGCAGGGTGGCTGGCGGATTGGAGCGGATAGCAGAGTGGCTGGCGGAGAGGAGGGAATAGCAGGGTGGCTGGTGGAGAGGAGGGGATAGCAGGGTGGCTGGCGGAGAGGAGCGGATAGAAGAGTGGCTGGCGGAGAGGAGCGGATAGCAGAGTGGCTGACACAGAGGAGCGGATAGCAGATTGGCTGGCGGAGAGTAGTGGATAGCAGGGTGGCTGGAGGAGAGGAGCTGATAGCAGAGTGGCTGACACAGAGGAGCGGATAGCAGATTGGCTGGCGGAGAGTAGTGGATAGCAGGGTGGCTGGAGGAGAGGAGCGGATACCAGTGTGGCTGGCAGAGAGTAGCGGATAGCAGGGTGGCTGGCGGAGAGGAGCAGATATCAGAGTGGCTGACGCAGATTGAGCGGATAGCAGTTTGGCTGATGCAGATTGAGCTGATAGCAGATTGGCTGACGGAGAGGAGGGGATAGCAGGGTGGCTGGCGGAGAGGAGTGGATAGCAGGGTGGCTGGCGGAGAGGAGGGGATAGCAGGGTGGCTGGCGGAGAGGAGCGGATAGCAGGGTGGCTGGCGGAGAGGAGAGGATAGCAGGGTGGCTGACGGAGATTAGCGGTTACCAGGCTGGCTGACGCAGAGGAGCGGATAGCAGGGTGGCTGACGCAGAGGAGCTGATAGCAGGGTGACTGACGCAGAGGAGTGGATAGCAGGGTGGCTGGCGGAGAGGAGCGGATAGCAGGGCGGCTGGCGGAGAGGAGCGGATAGCAGAGAGGCTGACGCAGAGGAGCGGATAGCAGGGTGGCTGGCGGCTTGGAGCGTATAGCAGGGTGGCTGGCGGCTTGGAGCGTATAGCAGGGTGGCTGGCGGAGAGGAGCGGATAGCAGAGTGGCTGGCGGAGAGGAGGGGATAGCAGGGTGGCTGGTGGAGAGGAGTGGATAGCAGGGTGGCTGGCGGAGAGGAGGGGATAGCAGGGTGGCTGGCGGAGTGGAGGGGATAGCAGGGTGGCTGGCGGAGAGGAGCGGATAGCAGGGTGGCTGGCGGAGAGGAGAGGATAGCAGAGTGACTGAAACAGAGGAGCGGATACCAGTGTGGCTGGCGGAGAGGAGCGGATAGCAGAGTGGCTGGCGGAGAGGAGCTGATAGCAGAGTGGCTGACACAGAGGAGCGGATAGCAGGGTGGCTGGCAGAGAGGAACGGATATCAGAGTGGCTGACGAAGATTGAGCGGATAGCAGATTGGGCTGACGCAGAGGAGCGGATAGCAGAGAGGCTGTCGGAGAGGAGCTGATAGCAGAGTGGCTGGTGGAGAGGAGCAGATAGCACAGTGGCTTGCGGAGAGGAGCGGATAGCAGATTTGTTGGCGGAGAGGAGCAGATAGCAGAGTGGCTGGCGGAGAGGAGCGGATAGCAGGGTGGCTTGCGGAGAGGAGCGAATAGCAGGGTGGCTGGAGGAGAGGAGCGAATAGCAGGGTGGCTGGAGGAGAGGAGCGCATAGCAGAGTGGCCGGCGGAGAGGAGCGGATAGCAGAGTGGCTGACGCAGAGGAGCGGATAGCAGAGTGGCTGACGCAGAGGAGCGGATAGCAGGGTGGCTGACAGAGGAGCGCATAGCAGGGTGGCTGGCGGAGAGAAGCGGATAGCAGGCTGGCTGGCGGAGAGGAGCAGATAGCGGAGTGGCTGACACAGGAGCGGATAGCAGAGTGGCTGGCGGAGAGGAGCGCATAGCAGAGTGGCTGACAGAGGAGCGGATAGCAAGGTGGCTGGCGGAGAGTAGCGGATAGCAGAGTGGCTGACACACGAGCGGATAGCAGAGTGGCTGGCGGAGATGAGCGGATAGCAGTGTGGCTGACAGAGGAGCGGATAGCAGGGTGGCTGGCGGAGAGGAGCGCATAGCAGGGTGGCTGGCGGAGAGGAGCAGATTGCAGAGTGGCTGGCGGAGAGGAGCGGATAGCAGCGTGGCTGACAGAGGAGCGGATAGCAGGGTGGCTGGCGGAGAGGAGTGGATAGCAGAGTGGCTGAGGCAGAGGAGCGGATAGCAGAGTGGCTGGCGGAGAGGAGCGGATAGCAGAGTGGCTGGCGGAGAGGAGCGGATAGCAGAGTGGCTGACGGAGAGGAGCGGATAGCAGGGTGGCTGGCGGAGAGGAGCGGATAGCAGGTTGGCTAGCGAAGAGGAGCGGATAGCAGAGTGGCTGGCGGAGAGGAGCCTATAGAAGGGTGGCTGACGTAGAGGAGCGGATAGCAGATTGGCTGGCGGAGAGGAGCGGATACAGGGTGGCTGGCGGAGGGGAGTGGATAGTAGAGTGGCTGGTGGAGAGGAGCGGATAGCAGGGTGGCTGGCGGAGAGGAGCGGATAGCAGGGTGGCTGGCGGAGAGGAGCCGATAGCAGGGTGGCTGGCAGAGAGGAGCGGATAGCAGGGTGGCTGACACCGGAGCGGATAGCAGGGTGGCTGGCGGAGGGGAGCGGATAGCAGAGTGGCTGGCGGAGAGGAGCGGATAGCAGGTTGGCTGGCAGAGAGCAGCGGATAGCAGGGTGGCTGGCGGAGCGGAGCGGATAGCAGAGTGGCTGGCGGAGCGGAGCTGATAGCAGGGTGGCTTGCGGAGATGAGCGGATAGCAGGGTGGCTGGCGGAGGGGAGCGGATAGCAGATTGTTTGACGGAGAGGAGCTGTTAGCAGGGTGGCTGGCGGAGAGGAGCGGATAGCAGGGTGGCTGGCGGAGAGGAGCGGATAGCAGGGTGGCTGACACAGGAGCGGATAGCAGGGTGTCTGGCGGAGAGGAGCAGATAGCAGGTTGGCTGGCGGAGAGGAGCCGTTAGCAGATTGGCTGGCGGAGAGGAGCGGATAGCAGGGTGGCTGGCGGAGAGGAACGGATAGCAGGGTGGCTGGCGGAGAGGAGCGGATAGTAGGGTGGCTGGCGGAGAGGAGCGGATAGCAGGGTGGCTGACACAGGAGCGGATAGCAGGGTGTCTGGCGGAGAGGAGCAGATAGCAGGTTGGCTGGCGGAGAGGAGCGGTTAGCAGATTGGCTGGCGGAGAGGAGCGGATAGCAGGGTGGCTGACACAGGAGCGGAAAGCAGAGTGGCTGGCCGAGAGGAGCTGATAGCAGGGTGGCTGGCGGAGATGAGCGGATAGCAGGGTGGCTGGCGGAGGGGAAAGGATAGCAGATTGTTTGACGGGGAGGAGCTGATAGTACAGTGGCTGGCGGAGAGGAGCGGATAGCAGAGTGGCTGGCGGAGAGGAGCTGATAGCAAAGTGGCTGACACAGAGGAGCGGATAGCAGGGTGGCTGGCGGAGAGGAGCGGATATCAGAGTGGCTGACGCAGATTGAGCGGATAGCACATTGGCTGACGCAGATTGAGCGGATAGCAGATTGGCTGACGCAGAGGAGCGGATAGCAGAGTGGCTGTCGGAGAGGAGCGGATAGCAGAGTGGCTGGTGGAGAGGAGCGGATAGCACAGTGGCTTGCGGAGAGGAGCGGATAGCAGAGTGGCTGGCGGAGAGGAGCGGATAGGAGGGTGGCTTGCGGAGAGGAGCGAATAGTAGGGTGGCTGGAGGAGATTAGCGCATAGCACAGTGGCTGGCGTAGAGGAGCGGATAGCAGAGTGGCTGACACAGAGGAGCGGATAGCAGGGTGGCTGACAGAGGAGCGCATAGCAGGGTGGCTGGTGGAGAGAAGCGGATAGCAGAGTGGCTGACACAGGAGCGGATAGCAGAGTGGCTGGCGGAGAGGAGCGCATAGCAGAGTGGCTGACAGAGGAGCGGATAGCAGAGTGGCTGGCGGAGAGGAGCGCATAGCAGGGTGGCTGGCGGAGAGGAGCAGATTGCAGAGTGGCTGGCGGAGAGGAGCGGATAGCAGGGTGGCTGGCGGAGAGGAGCAGATAGCAGAGTGGCTGAGGCGGAGGAGCGGATAGCTGAGTGGCTGGCGTAGAGGAGCGGATAGCAGAGTGGCTGGCGGAGAGGAGCGGATAGCAGAGTGGCTGACGGAGAGGAGCGGATAGCAGGGTGGCTGGCGGAGAGGAGCGGATAGCAGGTTGGCTGGCGGAGAGGAGCGGATAGCAGAGTGGCTGGCGGAGAGGAGCCTATAGAAGGGTAGCTGACGTAGAGGATCGGATAGCAAAGTGGCTGACACAGAGGAGCGGATAGCAGGGTGGCTGATGGAGAGGAGCGGATAGCAGGGTGGCTGGCGGAGAGGAGCGGAGAGCAGGTTGGCTAGCGGAGACGAGCGGATAGCAGAGTGGCTGGCGGAGAGGAGCGGATAGCAAGGTGGCTGAAGGGGAGGAGCGGATAGCAGGGTGGTTGGCGGAGAGGAGCGGATAGCAGGGTGGCTGGCGGAAAGGAGCGGATAGCAGAGTGGCTGGCGTAGAGGAGCGGATGGCAGATTGGCTGGTGGGGAGGAGCGGATGGCAGATTGGCTGGTGCAGAGGAGAGGATAGCAGGGTGGCTGGCAGATGGGAGCGGATAGCAGGGTGGCTGGCGGAGAGGAGCGGATAGCAGGGTGGCTGGCGGAGAGGAGCTGATAGCAGGGTGGCTGGCAGAGAGGAGCGGATAGCAGATTGGCTGGCGGAGAGGAGCGGATACAGGGTGGCTGGCGGAGGGGAGTGGATAGCAGAGTGGCTGGTGGAGAGGAGCGGATAGCAGGGTGGCTGGCGGAGAGGAGCAGATAGCAGATTGGCTGACACAGGAGTAGATAGCAGGGTGGTTGGCGGAGAGGAGCGGATAGCAGATTGGCTGGCGGAGAGGAGCGGATAGCAGATTAGCTGGCAAAGAGTAGCGGATAGCAGATTGGCTGACACAGGAGCGGATAGCAGATTGGCAGACACAGGAACGGATAGCAGGGTGGTTGGCAAAGAGGAGCGGATAGCAGATTGGCTGACACAGGACCGGATAGCAGATGGGCTGATACAGGAGCGGATAGCAGGTTGTCTGACAAAGGAGCAGATAACAGGGTGGCTGGCGGAGAGGTGCAGATAGCAGGGTGGCTGGCGGAGAGGAGCGGATAGCAGAGTGGCTGGCGGAGAGGAGCAGATAGCAGATTGGCTGACACAGGAGTAGATAGCAGGGTGGTTGGCGGAGAGGAGCGGATAGCTAGGTGGCTGGCGGAGAGGAGCGGATAGCAGGGTGGCTGGCGGAGAGGAGCGGATAGCAGGGTGGCTGGCGGAGATGAGCGGATAGCATATTGGCTGGCAAAGAGGAGCGAATAGCAGATTGGCTGAAAAAGGAGCGGATAGCAGATTGGCTGACACAGGAGCGGAAAGCAGAATGGCTGGCGGAGACGAGCGGATAGCAGGGTGTCTGGCGGAGAGGAGCAGATAGCAGAGTGGCTGGAGGAGAGGAGAGGATAGCAGATTGGCTTGCGGAGAGGGTCGGATAGCAGATTGGCTGGCGGAGAGGAGCGGATAGCAGATTGGCTGACACAGGAGCAGATAGCAGGGTGGCTGGCGGAGAGCAGCAGATAGCAGGGTGGCTGGCGGAGAGGAGCGGATAGCAGATTGGCTGACACAGGAGCGGATAGCAGGGTGGCTGGCAAAGAGGAGCGGATAGCAGGGTGGCTGGCGGAGAGGAGCGGATAGCAGATTGGCTGACACAGGAGCGGATAGCAGGGTGGCTGGCAAAGAGGAGCGGATAGCAGGGTGGCTGGCGGAGAGGAGCGGATAGCAGATTGGCTGACACAGGACCGGATAGCAGATGGGCTGATACAGGAGCAGATAGCAGGTTGTCTGACAAAGGAGCGGATAGCAGATTGGCTGGCGGAGAGGAGCGCATAGCAGATTGGCTGACACAGGAGCAGATAGCAGGGTGTCTGGCAGAGAGGAGCAGATAGCAGGGTGGCTGGCGGAGAGGAGCGGATAGCTGGGTGGTTGGCGGAGAGGAGAGGATAGCAGGGTGGCTGGCGGAGAGGAGCGGATAGCAGGGTGGCTGGCGGAGAGGAGCGGATAGCAGATTGGCTGACACAGTGTGGATAGCAGGGTGGTTGGCGGAGAGGAGCGGATAGCAGATTGGCTGACACAGGAGCGGATAGCAGGGTGGCTGGCAGAGAGGAGCGGATAGCAGATTGGATGACACAGGAGCGAATAGCAGTTTGGCTGGCGGAGAGGAGCAGAAAGCAGGTTGGCTGGCGGAGAGGAGCGGATAGCAGATAGGCTGACACAGGAGTGGATAGCAGGGTGGTTGGCGGAGAGGAGCGGATAGCAGGGTGGCTGGCGGAGAGGAGCAGATAGCAGATTGGCTGACACAGGAGTAGATAGTATTGTTGTTGGCGGAGAGGAGCGGATAGCAGGGTGGCTGGCGGAGAGGAGCGGATACCAGATTGGCTGGCGGAGAGGAGCGAAGAGCAGATTGGCTGACACAGGAGCAGATAGCAGGTTGGCTGGCGGAGAGGAGCGGATAGCAGGGTGGCTGGCGGAGAGGAGCGGATAGCAGATTGGCTGGCAAAGAGGAGCGGATAGCAGATTGGCTGACACAGGAGCAGATAGCAGGTTGGCTGGCGGAGAGGAGCAGATAGCAGATTGGCTGACAGAGGAGCGGATAGCAGATTGGCTGGCAAAGAGGAGAGGATAGCAGATTGGCTGGCAAAGAGGAGCGGATAGCAGATTGGCTGACGCAGGAGCGGATAGCAGGGTGGCTGGCAAAGAGGAGCGGATAGCAGATTGGCTGACACAGGACCGGATAGCAGATGGGCTGATACAGGAGCGGATAGCAGGTTGTCTGATAAAGGAGCGGATAGCAGATCGGCTGGCGGAGAGGAGCGGATAGCAGATTGGCTGGTGGAGAGGAGCGGATAGCAGATTGGCTGGCAAAGAGGAGCAGATAGCAGATTGGCTGACACAGGAGCGGATAGCAGTTTGGCTGGCGGAGAAGAGCAGATAGCAAGGTAGTTGGCAGAGAGGAACGGATAGCAGGGTGGCTGACACAGGAGCAGATAGCAGGGTGGCTGGCGGAGAGGAGCAGATAGCAGGGTGGATGGCGGAGAGGAGCGGATAGCAGATTGGCTGACACAGGAGTGGATAGCAGGGTGGTTGGTGGAGAGGAGAGGATAGCAGGGTGGCTGGCGGAGAGGAGCAGATAGCAGAGTGGCTGGAGGAGAGGAACGGATAGCATATTGGCTTGCAGAGAGGGTCGGATAGCAGATTGGCTGGCGGAGAGGAGCGGATAGCAGATTGGCTGACACAGGAGCGGATAGCAGGGTGGCTGGCAGAGAGGAGCGGATAGCAGATTGGATGACACAGGAGAGAATAGCAGTTTGGCTGGCGGAGAAGAGCAGATAGCAAGGTAGTTGGCAGAGAGGAACGGATAGCAGGGTGGCTGGCGGAGAGGAGCGGATAGCAGATTGGCTGACTCAGGAGCCGATAGCAGATTGGCTGACACAGGAGCAGATAGCAGGGTGGCTGGCAAAGAGGAGCGGATAGCAGATTGGCTGACACAGGACCGGATAGCATATGGGCTGATACAGGAGCGGATAGCAGGTTGTCTGACAAAGGAGCGGATAGCAGATCGGCTGGCGGAGAGGAGCGGATAGCAGATTGGCTGACACGGGAGCAGATAGCAGGGTGGCTGGCGCAGAGGAGCAGATAGCAGGGTGGCTGGCGGAGAGGAGCGGATAGCAGATTGGCTGGCGGAGAGGAGCGGATAGCAGATTGGCTGGCGGAGAGGAGCGGATAGCAGATTGGCTGGCGGCCAGGAGCGGATAGCAGATTGGCTGACACAGGAGTGGATAGCAGGGTGGTTGGCGGAGAGGAGCGGATAGCAGGGTGGCTGGCGGAGAGGAGCAGATAGAGTGGCTGGCGGAGAGGAGGGGATAGCAGATTGGCTGACACAGGAGCGGATAGCTGGGTGGCTGGCGGAGAAGAGCGGATAGCAGGGTGGCTGCCGGAGAGGAGCGGATAGCAGGGTGGCTAGCGGAGAGGAGCGGATAGCAGATTGGCTGGCAAAGAGGAGTGAATATCAGATTGGCTGACAAAGGAGCGGATAGCAGATTGGCTGGAGGAGAGGAGCGGATAGCAGGGTGGCTGGCGGAGAGGAGAGGGTAGCACGGTGGGTGGCGGAGAGGACCAGATAGCAGAGTGGCTGGCGGAGAGGAGCCGATAGCAGGGTGGCTGGCAGCGAGGAGCAGATAACAGGGTGGCTGACACAGGAGCGGATAGCAAATTGGCTGACACAGGAGCAGATAGCAGATTGGCTGGCGGAGACGAGCGGATAGCAGGGTGGCTGGCAGAGAGGAGCGGATAACAGGGTGGCTTACACAGGAGCGGATAGCAGATTGGCTGACACAGGAGCGGATAGCAGACTGGCTGGCAGAGACGAGCGGATAGCAGGGTGGCTGGCGGAGAGGAGCAGATAGCAGATTGGCTGGCAAAGAGGAGAGGATAGCAGATTGGCTGGCGGAGAGAAGCGGATAGCAGATTGACTGACAGAGGAGAGGATAGCAGGGTGGCTGGCAGAGAGGAGCGGATAGCAGATTGGCTGACAGAGGAGAGGATAGCAGGGTGGCTGCAGGAGAGGAGCGGATAGCAGATTGGCTGACACAGGAGCGGATAGCAGATTGGCTGACACAGGAGCGGATAGCAGATGGGCTGATACAGGAGCGGATAGTAGGGTGGTTGGCGGAGAGGAGCAGATAGCAGGGTGACTGGCGGAGAGGAGCGGATAGCAGATTGGCTGGCGGCGAGGAGTGGATAGCAGATTGGCTGACACAGGAGTGGATAGCAGGGTGGTTGGCGGAGAGGAGCGGATAGCAGGGTGGCTGGCGGAGAGGAGTAGATAGCAGAGTGGCTGGCGGAGAGGAGCGGATAGTAGATTGGCTGACACAGGAGTAGATAGCATTGTGGTTGGCGGAGAGGAGCGGATAGCAGGGTGGCTGACACAGGAGCGGATAGCAGATTGGATGGCTTAGAGGAGCGGATAGCAAATTGGCTGGCAAAGAGGAGCGTATAACAGGGTCGCTGGCAGAGAGGAGCTGATAGCACATTGGCTGGCGGAGAGGAGCGGATAGCATGGTGGCTGTCAATGAGGAGGGGATAGCAGATTGGCTGGCGGAGAGGAGCGGCTAGCAGATTGGCTGGCAAAGAGGCGCGCATAACAGGGTGGCTGGCGGAGAGGAGCGGATAGCAGGGTGGCTGGCGGAGAGGAGCGAATAGCATGGTGGCTGGCGGAGAGGAGCGGATAGCAGGGTGGCTGGCAGAGAGGAGCGGATAGCAGATTGGTTGGCGGAGAGGAGCGGATAGCAGATTGGCTGGCAAAGAGGAGCGGACAGCAGGGTGGCTAATACAGGAGAGGATAGCAGAGTGGCTGACACAGGAGCGGATAGCAGATTGGCTGACGGAGAGTAGCGGATAGCAGGGTGGCTGGTAAAGAGAAGCGAACAGCAGATTGGCTGACACAGCAGCGGATAGCAGATTGGCTGACACAGCAGCGGATAGCAGATTGGCTGGAGGAGAGGAGCTGATATCAGGGTGGCTGGCGGAGAGCAGCGGATAGCAGGGTGGTTGGCTGAGAGGAGTGGATAGGAGATTGGCTGGCGAAGAGGAGCGGATAGCAGATTGGCTGACACAGGAGCGGATAGCATTGTGGCTGGCAGAGAGGAGCTGATAGCAGATTGGATGGCAAAGAGGCGCGGATAACAGGGTGGCTGGTGGAGAGGAGCAGATAGCAGGGTGGCTGGCGGAGAGGAGCGGATAGCAGATTGGCTGGCGGAGAGGAGCGAATAGCAGGGTGGTTGGCGGGGAGGAGCGGATAGCAGGGTGGTTGGCTGAGAGGAGCGGATAGCAGGGCGGCTGGAGCAGAGGAGCGGATAGCAGGGCGGCTAGCGGAGAGGAGAGGATAGCAGGGTGATTGGCGGAGAGGAGCGGATAGCAGATTGGCTGGCAGAGAGGAGCGGATAGCAGATTCGCTGGCAAAGAGGCGCGGATAACAGGGTGGCTGGCGGAAGGGAGCGGATAGCAGATTGGCTGGCGGACAGGAGCAAATAGCAGGGTGGCTGGCAGAGAGGAGCGGATAGCAGATTGGCTGGCAAAGAGGAGCGCATAGCAGGGTGGCTGACACAGGAGTGGATAGCAGATTGGCTGACGGAGAGGAGCGCATAGCAGGGTGGCTGGCAAAGAGAAGCGAATAGCAGATTGGCTGACACAGGAGCGGATAGCTGATTGGCTGACACAGGAGCGGATAGCAGATTGGCTGGAGGAGAGGAGCGGATATCAGTGTGGCTGGCGGAGAGGAGCGGAGAGCCGGGTGGTTGGCTGAGAGGAGCGGATAGGAGATTGGCTGGCGAAGAGGAGCGGATAGCAGATCGGCTGACACAGGAGCGGATAGCATTGTGGCTGGCAGAGAGGAGCTTATAGAAGATTGGCTGACACAGGAGCGGATAGCAGGCTGGCTGGCGGAGAGGAGCCGATAGCAGATTGGCTGGCGGAGAGGAGCGGATAGCAGATTGACTGGCACAGGAGCAGATAGCAGGGTGGCTGGCAGAGAGGAGCGGATAGCAGATTGGCTGACACAGGAGCGAATAGCAGATTGGCTGGCGGAGAGGAGCGGATAGCAGATTGGCTGGCAAAGGGGAGCGGATAACAGGGTGTCTGGCGGAGAGGAGTGGATAGCAGGGTGGCTGGCAGAGAGGAGCGGATAGCAGGGTACTTGGCGGAGAGGAGCGGATAGCAGATTGGCTGGCAGAGAGGAGCGGATAGCAGACTGGCTGACACAGGAGCGGATAGCAGATTGGCTGGTTTAGAGGAGCGGATAGCAGATTGGCTGGCGGAGAGGAGCGGATAGCAGATTGGCTGGCGGAGAGGAGCGGATAGCAGGGTGGCTGGCGGTGAGGAGCTGATAGCAGATTGGATGGCGGAGAGGAGCGGATAGCAGGGTGGTTGGCAAAGAGGAGGGGTTAGCAGATCGGCTGGCGGAGAGGAGCGGATAGCAGATTGGCTGGCAAAGAGGCACGGATAACAGGGTGGCTGGCGGAGAGGAGCGGATAGCAGATTGGCTGGCGGAGAGGAGTGGATAGCAGATTGGCTGGCAAAGAGGAGCGGATAGCAGGGTGGCTGACACAGGAGAGGATAGCAGAGTGGCTGACACAGGAGCGGATAGCAGATTGGCTGACGTAGAGGAGCGGATAGCATGGTGGCTGGGAGAGAGGAGCGGATAGAAGATTGGCTGACACAGGAGCAGATAGCAGGCTGGCTGGCGGAGAGGAGCCGATAGCAGGCTGGCTGGCGGAGAGGAGCGGATAGCAGATTGGCTGGCAAAGGGGAGCAGATAGCAGGGTGCTTGGCGGAGAGGAGCGGATAGCAGATTGGCTGACACAGGAGCGGATAGCAGATTGGCTGACACAGGAGCGGATAGCAGGGTGGCTGACACAGGAGCGGATAGCAGATTCGCTGGCAAAGAGGTGCGGATAGCAGATTGGCTGGCAAAGAGGAGTGGATAACAGGGTGGCTGGCGGAGAGGAGCGGATAGCAGATTGGCTGACACAGGAGCGGATAGCAGATTGGCTGACACAGGAGCGGATAGCAGGGTGGCTGACACAGGAGCGGATAGCAGATTGGCTGGCAAAGAGGAGCGGATAGCAGATTGGCCTGCGGAGAGGAGCGGATAGCAGATTGGCTGGCAAAGAGGAGCGGATAGCAGGGTGGCTGACACAGGAGAGGATAGCAGAGTGGCTGACACAGGAGAGGATAGCATAGTGGCTGACGGAGAGGAGCGGATAGCATGGTGGCTGGCAAAGAGAAGCGAATAGCAGATTGGCTGACACAGGAGCGGATAGCAGATTGGCTGACACAGGAGCGGATAGCAGACTGGCTGGAGGAGAGGAGCGGATAGCAGGGTGGTTGGCTGAGAGGAGCGGATAGGAGATTGGCTGGCGAAGAGGAGCGGATAGCAGATTGGCTGACACAGGAGCGGATAGCATTAGTGGCTGGCAGAGAGGAGCGGATAGAAGATTGGCTGACACAGGAGCGGATAGCAGGCTGGCTGGCGGAGAGGAGCCGATAGCACATTGGCTGGCGGAGAGGAGCGGATAGCAGATTGGCTGGCAAAGAGGAGCGGAGAACAGGGTGGCTGGCAGAGAGGAGCTGATAGCAGATTGGCTGGCGGAGAGGAGCGGATAGCATGGTGGCTGGCAAAGAGGAGGGGATAGCAGATTGTCTGGCGGAGAGGAGCGGATAGCAGATTGGCTGGCGGAGAGGAGCGGATAGCAGGGTGGCTGGCAGAGAGGAGCGGATAGCAGGGTGGCTGGCAGAGAGGAGCGGATAGCAGATTGGCTGGCGAAGAGGAGCGGATAGCAGATTGGCTGACACAGGAGCGGATAGCAGATTGGCTGACACAGGAGCGGATAGCAGATTGGCTGGAGGAGAGGAGCGGATAGCAGGGTGCCTGGCGGAGAGGAGCGGATAGCAGGGTGGTTGGCTGAGAGGAGCGGATAGCAGATTGGCTGGCGAAGAGGAGCGGATAGCAGATTGGCTGGCAGAGAGGAGCGGATAGCAGATTGGCTGACACAGGAGCGAATAGCAGGCTGGCTGGCGGAGAGGAGCCGATAGCAGGCTGGCTGGCGGAGAGGAGCGGATAGCAGATTGGCTGGCGGAGAGGAGCGGATAGCAGATTGGCTGACACAGGAGCGAATAGCAGATTGGCTGGCGGAGAGGAGCGGATAGCAGATTGGCTGGCAAAGTGGAGCGGATAGCAGGGTGTCTAGCGGAGAGGAGCCGATAGCAGGATGGCTGGCGGAGAGGAGCGGATAGCAGGGTGGCTGACACAGGAGCGGATAGCAGATTGGCTGGCAAAGAGGTGCGGATAGCAGATTGGCTGGCAAAGAGGAGCGGATAGCAGGGTGGCTGTCAAAGAGGAGCGGATAACAGGGTGGCTGACGGAGAGGAGGGGATAGCAGATTGGCTGGCGGAGAGGAGCGGATAGCAGATTGGCTGACACAGGAGCGGATAGCAGATTGGCTGACACAGGAGCGGATAGCAGGGTGGCTGACACAGGAGCGGATAGCAGATTGGCTGTCACAGGAGCGGATAGCAGGGTGGCTGGCGCAGAGGAGCGGATAGCAGGGTGGCTGGCGGAGAGGAGCGGATAGCAGGGTGGCTGGCGGAGAGGAGCGGATAGCAGGGTGGTTGGCAGAGAGGAGCGGATAGCAGGGTGGTTGGCGGAGAGGAGCGAATAGCAGGCTGGCTGGCGGAGAGGAGCGAATAGCAGGGTGGCTGGCGTAGAGGAGCGGATAGCAGTGCGGTTGGCGGCAAGGAGCGGATAGCAGGGCGGCTGGCGGAGAGGAGCGGATAGCAGGGTGGTTGGCGGAGAGGAGCGGATAGCAGATTTGCTGACACAGGAGCGGATAGCAGATTTGCTGACACAGGAGCGGATAGCAGGGTGGCTGACACAGGAGTGGATAGCAGATTGGCTGGCAAAGAGGAGCAGATAGCAGATTGGCTGACACAGGAGCGGATAGCAGGGTGGCTGACACAGGAGAGGATAGCAGATTGGCTGGCAAAGAGGAGCAGATAGCAGATTGGCTGACACAGGAGCGGATAGCAGGGTGGCTGGCGGAGAGGAGCGGATAGCAGATTGGCTGGCGGAGAGGAGCGGAAATTAGATTGGCTGGCAAAGAGGAGCGGATAGCAGATTGGCTGACACAGGTGCAGATAGCAGGGTGGCAGGCGGAGAGGAGCGCATAGCAGGGTGGCTGGAAGAGAGGAGCGGATAGCAGATTGGCTGGCGGAGAGTGTAGGGATATTAAAGAAGGTTTATATTAGACATGGTTTATATGAAAAAATGACTTATTGTTAATTGATGCCTTATAACTAAAGGTTTATGTTAAAAGTAAATTTGTGATTCTAACCTGCAAGCCACCAGCTGTGTCTGTGTGAAGCCTGCTCAAAGAAATACTTTGTATAAAACTTGCTAAACATTAATTAACTCTAAGTAAGTCAAAACAGTAGCTGTTATAGTGTATAGATAGAGACCCCCACCTTCTGTAAGTTTTCATCTCACTTTATCTTTGCTTGTTGAAAGACAGGGAGTCTCACATAAGTTGGTAACACCCCAAAAAGTAAAGAGACAGTGAAATAGATGTGATTAAGATAGAGAATGTATGTGAATGCATGCCTAGTTTAAACAATAAATGAATGGTTAGGGAGTTACCAGTCTGAAGAATTCAGTGTTGGCTGAAGAAGGTGTCAAGTGGGATCAACCAGATGACCCCCACCACCTCAAAGGAAGAAAAAACAAGCATCTGACAGAATGGAGCCAGCCATCTGCTGATTGATTTAGCAACAGCAGAATGAAGCAACTCCTATGAACTAACATAGGGGAAAATCCCTATAAAACTGGACTCTAAAGAATAAGGACTTTGAGTCTATGGTTCTGATACCAACCTACAGGAGCATCAGATGCATCTGACACAGACTCGGCTCCTTCCTCATGACCAAGATACCTGGTCAGTAACTTGGAATGAGCAACATCTAGGCTGGTAACTATAACATCTACACAGAACCTGAATGAATGATTGTGTGAATGAATATGTGTGCGTGTGTGTGTGCGTGTGCGTGTGCGTGTGTGTATAAGGAATAAGTAGTAATAGAAATAAGTAGGAAAACATTGTCTTTTGTTTTGTTATGGTATTTACAATAAAATTGGCATCTTTGCCTTATCCCTCTTAATAAGATCCTGCTGGTTTTTATTATATTGGTATAACATTTCGGTGGAGAATGCGGTTATCCGCTCCTGTGTCAGCCACCCTGCTATCAGCTCCTCTCCGCCAGCCACCCTGCTATCAGCACCTCTCCGCCAGCCACTCTGCTATCCGCTCCTGTGTCAGCCAGCCTGCTATCCGCTCCTCTCCGCCAGCCAAACTGCTATCCGCTCCTCTCCGCCAGCCACCCTGCTATCTGCTCCTCTCCGCCAGCCACCCTGCTATCTGCTCCTCTGTATCACCCACTCTGCTATCCGCTCCTCTCCGACAGCCACCCTGATATCCGCTCCTCTCCGCCAGCCACCTTGCTATCCGCTCCTCTCCACCAGCCAATCTGCTATCCACTCCTCTTTGAAAGCCAATCTGCTATCCGCTCCTCTGTCAGCCACCCTACTATCCGCTCCTGTGTCAGCCACCCTTCTATCGCCCCTCTCCGCCAGCCAATATGCTATCCGCTCCTCTCCGCCAGCCAATCTGCTATCCGCTCCTCACCCTCTGCCACCTTGCTATCCGCTCCTCTTTGCCAGCAATCTGCTATCCGCTCCTGTGTCAGTCACACTGCTATCCGCTCCTCTCCACCAGCCACCCTCCTATCCGCTCCTCTCCGCCAGCCACCCTGCTATCCGCTCTTCTCCACCAGTCACCCTGCTATCCGCTCTTCTCCACCAGCCAATCTGCTATCCGCTCCTGTGTCAGCCACACTGCTCTCCGCTCCTCTCCGCAAGCCAATCTGCTATCCGCTCCTCTCCGCCAGCCACCCTGCTATCCGCTTCTCTCCGACAGGCAATCTGCTATCTGCTCCTCTCCGCCAGCCAATTTGCTATCCGCTAATCTCCGCAAGCCACCCTGCTATCAGCTCCTCTCCGCCAGCCACCCTGCTATCCGCTCCTGTGTCAGCCACCATGCTACCCGCTCTTCTCCGCCAGCCAATTTGCTATCCGCTAATTTCCGCCAGCCACCCTGCTATCAGCTCCTCTCCGCCAGCCACCCTGCTATCCGTTCCTGGGTCAGCCACCCTGCTATCCGCTCCTCTCCGCCAGCCACCCTGCTATCCGCTCCTCTCCGCCAGCCACCCTGCTATCCGCTCCTCTCCGCCAGCCAATATGCTATCCGCTCCTCTCCGCAAGCCAATCTGCTATCCGCTCCTCTCCGCCAGTCACCGTACTATCCGCTCTTCTCCACTAGCCAAGCTGCTATCCGCCCCTGTGTCAGCCACCCTGCTATCAGCTCCTCTCCGCCAGTCAATCTGCTATCCGCTACTGTGTCAGCCACCCTGTTATCCGCTAATCTCCGCCAGCCACCCTGCTATCAGCTCCTCTCTCCCAGCCACACTGATATCCACTCCTCTCCACCAGCCACCCTGCTATCCGCTCCACTCCGCCAGCCAATCTACAATTCGCTCCTCTCCGCCAGCCACCCTGCTATCAGCTCCTGTGTCAGCCACCCTGCTATCCGCTCCTCTCCGCCAGCCAATCTGCCATCCGCTCCTCTACGCCAGCCAATCTGCTACCCGCTCCTCTCCGCCAGCCAATCTGCTATCCGCTCCTCTCCGCCAGCCAATCTGCTATCCGCTCCTCTTTGCCAGACAATCTGCTATACGTGCCTGTGTTAGCCACCCTGCTATCCTCTCCTGTCCGCCAGTCAATCTGCTATCCGCTCCTGTGTCAGCCACCATGTTATCCGTTCCTCTCCGCCAGCCACCCTGCTATCCGATCCTCTCCGCCAGCCAATCTGCTATCCGCTCCTCTCCGCCAGGCACCCTGCTATCCGCTCCTCTCCGCCAGCCACACTGCTATCCGCTCCTCTCCGCCAGCTACCCTACTATCCGATCCTCTCCGCCAGCCAATCTGCTATCCGCTCCTCTTTGCCAGCCAATCTGCTATCCGCTCCTCTGTGCCAGCCAATCTGCTATCCGCTCCTCTCCGTCAGCCACCCTGCTATCCGCTCCTCTCCGCCAGCCAATCTGCTATCCTCTTCTCTCCGCCACCCACCCTGCTATCCGCTCCTGTGTCAGTCACCCTGCTATCCACTCCTCTCCGCCAGTCAATCTGCTATCCGCTCCTGTGTCAGCCACCCTGTTATCCGCTCCTCTCCGCCAGCCACCCTGCTATACGCTCCTCTCCGCCAGCCACCCTGCTATTCGCTCCTCTCCGCCAGCCAATCTGCTATCCGCCCCTCTCCGCCAGCCAATCTGCTATCCGCCCCTCAATCTGCTATCAGCCCCTCTCCGCCAGCCAATCTGCTATCCGCTCCTCTCCGTCAGCCAATTTGCTATTCGCTCATCTCCGCCAGCCAATCTGCTATCCGCTCCTCTCCGCCAGCCACCCTGCTATCAGCTCCTGTGTCAGCCACCCTGCTATCCGGTCCTCTCCGCCAGCCACTCTGCTATCCGCTCCTGTGTCAGCCACCCTGCTATCCGCTCCTCTCCGCCGTCCAATCTGCTATCCGCTCCTCTCCGCCAGGCACCCTGCTATCCGCTCCTGTGTCAGCCAATCTGGTATCCGCTCCTCTCCGCCAGCCACCCTGCTATCAGCTCCTGTGTCACCCACCCTGCTATCCGGTCCTCTCCGCCAGCCAATCTGCTATCCGCCCATCTCCACCAGCCAATCTGCTATCCGCCCCTCTCCACCAGCCAATCTGCTATCAGCCCCTCTCCGCCAATCAATCTGCTATCCGCTCCTCTCCGCCAGCCACCCTGCTATCCACTCCTCTCCGCCAGCCAATCTGCTATCCGCTCCTCTTTGCCAGCCAATCTTCTTTCCTCTCCTCTTTGCCAGCCAATCTGCTATCAGCTCCTCTCCGTCAGCTACCCTGCTATCCGCTCCTCTCCGCCAGCCAATCTGCTATCCGCTCCTCTCCGCCAGCCAATCTGCTATCCGCTCCTCTTTGCCAGCCAATCTGCTATCCGCTCCTCTTTGCCAGCCAATCTTCTTTCCTCTCCTCTTTGCCAGCCAATCTGCTATCCGCTCCTCTCCGCCAGCCAATCTCCTATCCGCTCCTCTCCGCCAGCCACCCTGCTATCCGCTCCTCTCCGCCAGCCAATCTGCTATCCGCTCCTCTTTGCCAGCCAATCTGCTATCCGCTCCACTTTGCCAGCCAATCTGCTATCCTATCCTCTCCGCCACCCACCCTGCTATCCGCTCCTGTGTCAGCCACCCTGTTATCCGCTCCTCTCAGCCAGCCACCCTGCTATTCGCTCCTCTCCACCAGCCAATTTACTATCCGCTAATCTCCGCCAGCCACCCTGCTATCAGCTCCTCTACGCCAGCCACCCTGCTATCCGCTCCTGTGTCAGCCACCCTGCTATCCGCTCCTCTCCACCAGCCACCCTGCTATCCGCTCCTCTCCGCCAGCCAATCTGCTATCAGCTCCTGTGTCAGCCACCCTGCTATCCGCTCCTCTCCACCAGCCACCCTGCTATCCGGTCCTCTCCGCCAGCCACTCTGCTATCCGCTCCTGTGTCAGCCACCCTGCTATCAGATCCTCTCCGACGGCCAATCTGCTATCCGCTCCTCTCGGCCAGCCAATCTGCTATCGGCTCCTGTGTCAGACACCGTGTTATCCGCTCCTCTCCGCCAGCCACCCTGCTATCCGCTCCTCTCCGAAAGCCACCCTGCTATCCGCTCCTGTGTCAGCCAATCTGCTATCCGCTCCTCTCGACCAGCCACCCTGCTATCAGCTCCTGTGTCAGCCACCCTGCTATCCGGTCCTCTCCGCCAGCCAATCTGCTATCCGCCCCTCTCTGCCAGCCAATCTGCTATCCGCCCCTCTCCACCAGCCAATCTACTATCAGCCCCTCTCCGCCAGTCAATCTGCTATCCGCTCGTCTAAGCCAGGCACCCTGCTATCCGCTCCTCTCCGCCAGCCACCCTGTTATCCGCTCCTCTCCGCCAGCCACCCTGCTATACGCTTCTCTCTGCCAGCCACCCTGCTATTCGCTCCTCTCCGCCAGCCAATCTCCTATCCGCTCCTCTCCGCCAGCCACCCTGCTATCCGCTCCTCTTTGCCAGCCAATCTGCTATCCGCTCCACTTTGCCAGCCAATCTGCTATCCTATCCTCTCCGCCACCCACCCTGCTATCCGCTCCTGTGTCAGCCACCCTGTTATCCGCTCCTCTCAGCCAGCCACCCTGCTATTCGCTCCTCTCCACCAGCCAATTTACTATCCGCTAATCTCCGCCAGCCACCCTGCTATCAGCTCCTCTACGCCAGCCACCCTGCTATCCGCTCCTGTGTCAGCCACCCTGCTATCCGCTCCTCTCCACCAGCCACCCTGCTATCCGCTCCTCTCCGCCAGCCAATCTGCTATCAGCTCCTGTGTCAGCCACCCTGCTATCCGCTCCTCTCCACCAGCCACCCTGCTATCCGGTCCTCTCCGCCAGCCACTCTGCTATCCGCTCCTGTGTCAGCCACCCTGCTATCAGATCCTCTCCGACGGCCAATCTGCTATCCGCTCCTCTCGGCCAGCCAATCTGCTATCGGCTCCTGTGTCAGACACCGTGTTATCCGCTCCTCTCCGCCAGCCACCCTGCTATCCGCTCCTCTCCGAAAGCCACCCTGCTATCCGCTCCTGTGTCAGCCAATCTGCTATCCGCTCCTCTCGACCAGCCACCCTGCTATCAGCTCCTGTGTCAGCCACCCTGCTATCCGGTCCTCTCCGCCAGCCAATCTGCTATCCGCCCCTCTCTGCCAGCCAATCTGCTATCCGCCCCTCTCCACCAGCCAATCTACTATCAGCCCCTCTCCGCCAGTCAATCTGCTATCCGCTCGTCTAAGCCAGGCACCCTGCTATCCGCTCCTCTCCGCCAGCCACCCTGTTATCCGCTCCTCTCCGCCAGCCACCCTGCTATACGCTTCTCTCTGCCAGCCACCCTGCTATTCGCTCCTCTCCGCCAGCCAATTTGCTATCCGCTAATCTCCGCCAGCCACTCTGCTATCCGCTCCTGTGTCAGCCACCCTGCTATCCGCTCCTCTCCGCCAGCCACCCTGCTATGCGCTCCTCTCCGCCAGCCAATCTGCTATTCGCTCCTCTCCGCCAGCCAATCTGCTATCCACTCCTCTCCGCCAGCCACCCTGCTATCAGCTCCTGTGTCAGCCACCCTGCTATCCGCTCCTCTACGCCAGTCAATCTGCTATCCGCTCCTCTGTCAGCCACCCTGCTATCCGCTCCTCTCCGTCAGCCACCCTGCTATCCGCTCCTCTCCGCCAGCCAATCTGCTATCCGCTCCTCTCCGCCAGCCACCCTGCTATCCGCTCCTCTCCGCCAGCCACCCTGCAATCCGCTCTTCTCCGCCAGCCAATCAGCTATCCGCTCCTCTCCGCCAGCCAATCTGCAATCCCCTCCTGTGTCAGCCAATCTGCTATCCGCTGTTCTCCGCCAGCCAATCTGCTATCCGCTTCTGTGTCAGCCACCCTGTTATCCGCTCCTCTCCGCCAGCCACCCTGCTATACGCTCCTCTCCGCCAGCCACCCTGCTATCAGCTCCTCTCCGCCAGCCACCCTCCTATCCTCTCCTGTGTCAGCAACCTTGCTATCCGCTTTTCTCCGCCAGCCAATCTGTTATCCGCTCCTCTCCGCCAGCCACCCTGCTATCAGCTCCTCTCCGCCAGCCAATCTGCTATCAGCTCCTGTGTCAGCCACCCTGCTATCCGGTCCTCTCCGCAAGCCACTCTGCTATCCGCTCCTGTGTCAGCCACCCTGCTATCCGCTCCTCTCCGCCGGCCAATGTGCTATCCGCTCCTCTCCGCCAGCCAATCTGCTATCGGCTCCTGTGTCAGCCACCGTGTTATCCGCTCCTCTCCGCCAGCCACCCTGCTATCCGCTCCTCTCCGAAAGCCACCCTGCTATCCGCTTCTGTGTCAGCCAATCTGCTATCCGCTCCTCTCCGCCAGCCACCCTGCTATCAGCTCCTGTGTCAGCCACCCTGCTATCCGGTCCTCTCCGCCAGCCAATCTGCTATCCGCCCCTCTCCGCCAGCCAATCTGCTATCCGCCCCTCTACACCAGCCAATCAGCTCTCAGCCCCTCTCCGCCAGTCAATCTGCTATCCGCTCCTCTCCGCCAGACACCCTGCTTTCCGCTCCTCTCCGCCAGCCAATCTGCTATCCGCTCCTCTCCGCCAGCCAATCTGCTATCCGCTCCTCTTTGCAAGCCAATCTCCTATCCGCTCCTCTTTGCCAGCCAATCTGCTATCCACTCCTCTTCGCCAGTCAATCTGCTATCCGCTCCTGTGTCAGCCACCCTGTTATCCGCTCCTCTCCGCCAGCCACCCAGCTATACGCTCCTCTCCGCCAGCCACCCTGCTATTCGCTCCTCTCCGCCAGCCAATTTGCTATCCGCTAATCTCCGCCAGCCACCCTGCTATCAGCTCCTCTCCGCCAGCAACCCTGCTATCCGCTCCTCTCCGCCAGCCAATCTGCTATCCGCTCCTCTTTGCCAGCCAATCTGCTATCCGTGCCTGTGTCAGCCACCCTGCTATCCGCTCCTCTCCGCCAGTCAATCTGCTATCCGCTCCTGTCTCGGCCACCCTGCTATCCACTAAACTCCGCCATCTACCCTGCTATCCGCTCCTCTCCACCAGCCACCCTGCTTTCCGCTCCTCTCCGCCAGCCAATCTGCTATCCGCTCCTCTCCGCCAGCCAATCTGCTATCCGCTCCTCTCCGCCAGCCACCCTGCTATCCGCTCCTCTTTGCAAGCCAATCTCCTATCCACTCCTCTTCGCCAGTCAATCTGCTATCCGCTCCTGTGTCAGCCACCCTGTTATCCGCTCCTCTCCGCCAGCCACCCTGCTATACGCTCCTCTCCGCCAGCCACCCTGCTATTCGCTCCTCTCCGCCAGCCAATTTGCTATCCGCTAATCTCCGCCAGCCACCCTGCTATCAGCTCCTCTCCGACAGCCACCCTGCTATCCGCTCCTGTGTCAGCCACCCTGCTATCCGCTCCTCTCCACCAGCCACCTTGCTATCCGCTCCTCTCCGCCAGCCAATCTGCTATTCGCTCCTCTCCGCCAGCCAATCTGCTATCCGCTCCTCTCCGCCAGCCACCCTGCTATCAGCTCCTGTGTCAGCCACCCTGCTATCCGCTCCTCTCCGCCAGTCAATCTGCTATCCGCTCCTCTCCCCCAGCCACCCTGCTATCCGCTCCTCTGCGCCAGCCACCCTGCTATCCGCTCCTCTCCGCCAGCCAATCTGCTATCCGCTCCTCTCCGCCAGCCACCCTGCTATCAGCTCCTCTCCGCCAGACAATTTGCTATCCGCTAATCTCAGCCAGCCACCCTGCTATCCCCTCCTGTGTCAGCCAATCTGCTATCCGCTGTTCTCCGCCAGCCAATCTGCTATCAATACCTGTGTCAGCCACCCTGTTATCCGCTCCTCTCTGCCAGCCACCCTGCTATACGCTCCTCTCCGCCAGCAACCCTGCTATCCGCTCCTCTCCGCCAGACAATTTGCTATCCGCTAATCTCAGCCAGCCACCCTGCTACCCGCTCCTGTGTCAGCCACCCTGCTATCCGCTCCTCTCCGCCAGCCACCCTGCTATCTGCTCCTCTCCGCCAGCCACCCTGCTATCCGCTCCTCTCCGCCAGCCAATCTGCTATCCGCTCCTGTGTCTGTCAATCTGCTATTCGCTCCTCTCCTCCAGCCAATCTGCTATCCGCTCCTCTCCGCCAGCAACCCTGCTATCAGCTCCTGTGTCAGCCACCCTGCTATCCGGTCCTCTCTGCCAGCCACTCTGCAATCCGCTCCTGTGTTAGACACCCTGCTATCCTCTCCTCTCCGCCAGCCAATCTGCTATCCGCTCCTCTCCGCCAGCCAATCTGCTATCCGCTCCTATCCACCAGCCACCCTGCTATCCGCTCCTCTCCGCCAGCCAATCTGCTATCCGCTAATCTCCGCCATCCACCCTACTATGAGCTCCTCTCCGCCAGCCACCCTGCTTTCCGCTCCTGTCTCGGCCACCCTGCTATCCGCTAATCTCCGCCATCCACCCTGCTATCCGCTCCTCTCCGCCAGCAACCCTGCTATCCGCTCCTCTCCGCCAGCCAATCTGCTATCCGCTCCTCTTTGCCAGCCAATCTGCTATCCGTGCCTGTGTCAGCCACCCTGGTATCCGCTCCTCTCCGCCAGTCAATCTGCTATCCGCTCCTGTGTCAGTCACCCTGTTAACCGCTCCTCTCCGCCAGCCACCCTGCTATCCGCTCCTCTCCGCCAGCCACCCTACTATCCGCTTCTCTCCGCCAGCCAATTTGCTATCCGCTAATCTCGGCCATCCACCCTGCTATCAGCTCCTCTCCGCCAGCCACCCTGCTTTCCGCTCCTGTCTCGGCCACCTTGCTATCCGCTCCTCTCCACAAGCCACCCTGCTATCCGTTCCTCTCCGCCAGCCAATCTGCTATCCGCTCCTCTCCGCCTGCCAATCTGCTATCCGCCCCTCTCCGCCAGCCAATCTGCTATACGCTCTTTTCCGCCGGCGAATCTCCTATCAGCCCCTCTCCGCCAGTCACCCTGCTATCCGCTCCTCTCCGCCAGCCACCCTGCTATCTGCGCCTCTCCACCAGCCAATCTGCTATCCGCTCGGCTCCGCCAGACAATCTGCTATCCGCTCCTCTTTGCCAGCCACCCTGCTATCCGCTCCTCTCCGCCAGTCAATCTGCTATCCGCTCCTGTGTCAGCCACGCTGCTATCCGCTCCTCTACGCCAGCCAATCTGCTATCCGCTCCTCTCCGCCAGCCACCCTGCTATCCGCTCCTCTCCGCCAGCCCATCTGCTATCCGCTCCTCTCCGCCAGCCAATTTGCTATCCGCTAATCTCCGCCAGACACCCTGCTATCAGCTCCTCTCCGCCAGCCACCCTGCTATCCGCTAATGTGTCAGCCACCCTGCTATCCACTCCTCTCCGCCAGCCACCCTGCTATCCGCTCCTGTGTCAGCCACCCTGCTATCCGCTCCTCTCCGCCAGCCACCCTGCTATCCGCTCCTCTCCGCCAGCCACCCTGCTATCCGCTCCTGTTTCAGCCACCCTGCTATCCGCTCCTATCCGCCAGCCAATCTGCTATCCGCTCCTGTGTCAGCCAGCCTGCTATCCGGTCCTCTCCGTCAGCCAATCTGCTATCCGCCCCTCTCCGCCAGCCAATCTGGTATCCGCCCCTCTCCGCCAGCCAATCTGCTATCAGCTCCTGTGTCAGCCACCCTGTTATCCGCTCCTCTCCGCCAGCCACCCTGCTATCCGCTCCTATACGCCAGCGACCCTGCTATCCGCTCCTCTCCGCCAGCCAAGGTGCTATCCGCCCCTCTCCGCCAGCCAAGGTGCTATCCGCCCCTCTCTGCCAGTCAATCTGCTATCCGCTCCTCTCCGCCAGCCACCCTGCTATCCGCTCCTCTTTGCCAGCCAATCTCCTATCAGCTCCTGTGTCAGCCACCCTGTTATCCGCTCCTCTCCGCCACCCACCTTGCTATCCGCTCCTGTGTCAGCCACCCTGCTATCAGCTCCTCTCCGCCAGCCAATCTGATATCCGCTCCTCTCCGCCAGCCACCCTGCTATCCACTACTCTAAGCCATCCAATCTGCTATTCGCTCCTGTGTCAGCCACCCTGCTATCAGCCCCTCTCCGCCAGTCAATCTGCTATCCGCTCCTCTCCGCCAGCCACCCTGCTATCCGCTCCTCTCCGCCAGCCACCCTGCTATCAGCTCCTCTTTGCCAGCCAATCTGCTATCAGCTCCTGTGTCAGCCACCCTGTTATCCGCTCCACTACGCCAACCACCCTGCTATCCGCTCCTCTCCGCCAGCCAATCTGCTATCCGTTCCTGTGTCAGCCACCCTGTTATCCACTCCTCTCCGCCAGCCACCCTGCTATACGTTCCTCTCCGCCAGCCACCCTGCTATACGCTCCTCTCCACCAGCCAATTTGCTATCCGCTAATCTCCGCCAGCCACCCTGCTATCAGCTCCTCTCCGCCAGCCACCCTGCTATCCGCTCCTGTGTCAGCCACCCTGCTATCCGCTCCTCTCCGCCAGCCACCTTGCTGTCCGCTCCTCTCCGCCAGCCAATCTGCTATCCGCTCCTCTCCGCCAGCCACCCTGCTATCCGCTCCTCTCCGCCAGCCAATCTGCAATCCGCTCCTCTTTGCCAGCCAATCGGCTATCAGCTCCTGTGTCAGCCACCCTGTTATCCGCTCCTATCCGCCAGCCACCCTGCTATCCGCTCCTCTCCGCCAGCCACCCTGCTATCCGCTCCTCTCCGCCCAGCCAATCTGCTATCCGCTCCTGTGTCAGCCACCCTGTTATCCGCTCCTCCCCGCCAGCCACCTTGGTATCCGCTCCTGTGTCAGCCACCCTGCAATCCGCTTCTCTCCGCCAGCCAATATGTTATCCGCTCCTCTCCGCCAGCCACCCTGCTATCCGCGCCTCTCCGCCAGCCAATCTGCTATCCACTCCTCTTCGCCAGACAATCTGCTATCCGCTCCTCTTTGGCAGCCACCCTGCTATCCGCTCTTCTCCGCCAGACAATCTGCTATCCGCTCCTCTCCGCCACCCACCCTGCTATCCGCTCCTCTCCGCAAGCCACCCTGCTATCCGCTCCTCTCCGCCAGACAATCTGCTATCCACTCCTCTTCGCCAGACAATCTGCTATCCGCTCCTCTTTGCCAGCCACCCTGCTATCCGCTCCTCTCCGCCAGTCAATCTGCTATCCGCTCCTTGTCAGCCACCCTGTTATCCGCTCCTCTCCACCAGCCACCCTGCTATCCGCTCCTCTCCGCCAGCCAATCTGCTATCCGCTCCTCTCCGCCAGCCACCCTGCTATCCGCTCCTCTCCGCCAGACACCCTGCTATCCGCTCCTTTACGCCAGCCAATCTGCTATCCGCTCCTCTCCGTCAGCCACCCTGCTATCCGCTCCTCTACGTCAGCCACCCTGCTATCCGCTCCTCTCCGTCAGCCACCCTGCTATCCGCTCCTCTCCGCCAGCCACCCTGCTATCCGCTCCTCTCCGTCAGCCACCCTGCTATCCGCTCCTCTCCGTCAGCCACCCTGCTATCCGCTCCTCTACGTCAGCCACCCTGCTATCCGCTCCTGTGTCAGCCAATCTGCTATCCGCTCCCCTCCGCCAGCCAATCTGCTATCCGCTCCTCTCCGCCAGCCACCCTGCTATCCTCTCCTCTCCGCCAGCCAATCTGCTATCCGCTCCTGTGTCAGACACCCTGCTATCCGCTCCTCTCCGCCAGCCAATCTGCTATCCGCTCCTCTCCACCAGCCAATTTGCTATCCGCTCCTGTGTCAGCCACTCTGCTATCCGCTCTTCTCCGCCGGCCACTCTGCTATCCGCTCCTCTCCGCCAGCCACCCTGCTATCCGCTCCTCGACGCCAGCCACCCTGCTATCCGCTTCTCTCCACCAGCCACCCTCCTATCCGCTCCTCTGTGTCAGCCACCCTGCTATCCGCCCCTCTCCGCCAGCCACCCTGCTATCCGCCCCTCTCCGCCAGCCACCCTGCAATCCGCTCCTCTCCGCCAGCTAATCTTCTATCCGCTCCTCTCCGCCAGCCAATCTGCTATCCGCTCCTCTCCGCCAGCCACCCTCCTATCCGCTCCTCTCCGCCAGCCACCCTGCTATCCGCCCCTCTCCGTCAGCCACAGTGCTATCCACCCCTCTCCGTCAGCCAATCTGCTATCCGCTCATCTCCGCCAGCCAATCTGCTATCCGCTCCTCTCCGCCAGCTACCCTGCTATCCGCTCCTCTCCGCCAGCCACCCTGCTATCCGCTCCTCTCTGCCAGCCACCCTGCTATCCGCCCCTCTCCGTCAGCCAATCTGCTATCCGCTCCTCTCCGTCAGCCAATCTGCAATCCGCTCCTCTCCGTCAGCCAATCTGCTATCCGCTCCTCTCCGCCAGCCACCCTTCTATCCGTTCCTCTCCGCCAGCCACCCTGCTATCCGCTCCTCTCCGCCAGCCAATCAGCTATCCGCTCCTCTTCGCCAGCCAATCTGCTATCCGCCCCTCTCCGCCAGCCAATCTGCTATCCGCCCCTCTCCTCCAGCCAATGTGCTATCCGCTCCTCTTTGCCAGCCAATCTGCTATCCGCTCCTCTTTGCCAGCCAATCTGCTATCCGCTCCTCTCCGCCTGCCACCCTGCTATCCTTCCTCTCCGCCTGCCACTCTGCTATCCGCTCCCCTGTGTCAGCCACTCTGCTATCCGCTCTCCTGTGTCAGCCACCCTGCTATCCGCTCCTGTCCGCCAGCCACTCTGCTATCCGCTCCTCTCCGCCAGCCACCCTGCTATCCGCTCGTCTCCGCAAGCCAATCTGCTATCCGCTCCTCTCCACCAGTCATTCTGTTATCCGCTCCTCTCCGCCAGCCACCCTGCTATCCGCTCCTCTCCGTCAGCCACCCTGCTATCCGCTCCTCTCCGCCAGCCAATCTGCTATCCGCTCCTCTCCGCCAGCCAATCTGCTATCCGCTCCTCTCCGTCAGCCACCCTGCTATCCGCTCCTGCGACAGCCGCCCTGCTATCCGCTCCTGCGTCAGCCACCCTGCTATCCGCTCCTCTCCGCCAGCCAATCTGCTATCCGCTCCTCTCCGCCAGCCCATCTGCTATCCGCTCCTCTCCGTCAGCCAACCTGCTATCCGCCTCTCTCCGCCTGCTAATCTGCTATCCGCCCCTCTCCACCAGACACCCTGCTATCCGCTCCTCTCTGCCAGCCACCCTGCTATCCGCCCCTCTCCGCCAGCCAATCTGCTATCCGCTCCTCTCCGCCAGCCACCCTGCTATCCGCCCCTCTCCGTCAGCCACCCTTCTATCCGCTCCTCTCCGCCAGCCACCCTGCTATCCTCTCCTCTCCGCCAGCCAATCTGCTATCCGCTCCTCTCCGCCAGCCAATCTGCTATCCGCTCCTGTGTCAGCCACCCTGCTATCCCCTCCTGTACGCCAGCCAATCAGCTATCCCCACTCTCCGCCAGCCAATCTGCTATCCCCTCCTCACCGCCAGCCAATCTGCTATCCGCTCCTCTCCGCCAGCCAATCTGCTATCCGCTCCTCTCCGCCAGCCAATCTGCTATCCGCTCCTGTGTCAGCCACCTTGCTATCCGCTCCTCTCCGCCAGCCACCCTGCTATCCGCTCCTCTTAGCCAGCCTGAAGTATTTCCTATTATCCAGTATACTGAGTATTAGAAAGGCATATTAGTCTTATAATTAATTTCTGCATTTGCAATTGTGTGTTTGCTGAAGTAATATCTTTATTTCTGTTTGCTGTTACTTTGATTATTCTGAGGAAGGAGGGGGCAAGTCTCTCCAGGTTTATAAGCTAGACCCTGTATATTTTTCATCCTGGTGCTACAGAGATAGTGTACTTTCCTTCTTTTAATAAAATCTTTTCTTTTTAGAACTTGATTGATTTCTTCCCTTGGTTGGATTTTCAGGGGAAGGGGAGGGGGGAAAAGTGAATTCCTCTTTGTTTGATTCAAGGAGTTTGAATCAAGGTATCTCTCTCAAGGACTAGGGGTGGGGGAAGAAGGTGGGGGGAATGGATTATTTCCCTTTGTGTTAAGATTCAAGGAGTTTGGATCTGTGTTCCCCAGTGAAAGTTTGGGGGAACAGGGAGTGTGCCAGACACTAAAAACCTGGCTGGTGGCAGCTTTACCAGATCTAAACTAGGATTTAAGTTTAGAGGAGTCCATGCAGGTCCCCATCTTGTGAACGCTAAAGTTCAAAGTGGGCAATAAACCTATGACAGAGTGCTACTTAGTTGAGGGCAAGCCCCTCCATCATACAATGCCAAGTTGTGACGTTATTGATATAAATTGGGACCATATAGAACATGGGTTGCAACCGAGGTCCTGTAGTGGCACCAAATCTTAGGTAAAGGGGGTCATATAAGGTGTCTAAGACCAGGTTATGGGTTGCTGGTATGATTATGCTGTCTGTGTGCATGTATCATTTTTAGTTGAAGTTATGTATATTGGCTCTATACTGTCTGTATTTCAAGTTGGTGATGTGATTCTGGGTGATATCCCAGACAAGCTGGTGTTAGCTCTGCCTAGCCTGCTTGATGGCCCATTAAGGACCATCAGCTACACAATTGACCCATGGAGAGAAGGCAGACACGCCTTGTGACTCAGCAAGGTATGCAGAGACTTGTCCATGTGACTGCAGACTCCATTTTGCTGTGATTTTCCACAGTTAGAACAAAGAGGTTCTTACACCTGGAAAAGCCTATATAAGGCTGATGCATCATTTCCATCTGGTCTTCAATCCTGCTTCTTACCTCTGGAGGGACTTTGCTACAACCTGAAGCTCTGCACAAGGGACTGAGGACCCATCCCAGCGGGGGATGTTCCAGAGATTTGATTTGAACCTGCAGTTTACTCCATCACTGCTGCAAGCCTGAACTAAGAACTTTGCCATTACTGCATGTCATTGATTCCATTTAACCAATTCTACCTCTCATCTCTACCTTTTTCCCTTTATGAATAAACCTTTAGATTTTAGATTCTAAAGGATTGACAACAGCGTGATTTGTGGGTAAGATCTGATGTGTATATTGACCTGGGTCTGGGGCTTGGTCTTTTGGGATCGAGAGAACCTTTTTCTTTTATTGGGGTGTTGGTTTACATAACCATTCATCCCCAGGACGAGTGCACTGGTGGTGATACTGGGAGACTGGAGTGCCTAAGGAAATTGCTTGTGTGACTTGTGGTTAGCCAGTGGGGTGAGACCGAAGTCCCTTTTGTCTGGCTGGTTTGGTTTGCCTTAGAGGTGGAAAAACCCCAGCCTAGGGCTGTGACTGCCCTGTTTAAGCAATTGGTCCTGATTTGGCACTCTCAGTTGGGTCCCGCCAGAACCGCTCCGTCACAGTGGCGTAGTCGTGCTTGGATCCACAGAACCAGGTCAGTTAAGCTTTGGGTCAGAACCCCACGCTATCCAAAATTTAAATTTGGGTTTGAGAGTTTGGTTGGTTAAAGATCAGTGACCATGAGACAGAAAGCATCGGGAAAAGCAAGGAAACTGCAAGCCTTGAGAGACAGCCTGCAGTTTGAATATGAGCAAAAACTGGCAGAAATTCGAATGGAAGAGAAGCAAGTCTTGGTCCAGCTGGAGAAAGAGGCGGCCGAGAGAGAGAAAGAGGCTGCTAAGAGAGAAGAAAAAGCCCGTGAGAGGCGTCTGGAGCTGCTGGCTGCTGAGGAGGAGACTCACAAGATGCAACAGGAGACTCACAAGATGCAACAAGAAACTGCTAGACTCCAGCTCCAAGTCAAAAAAGCAATGGAAGAACGGCAGAGACTGTATCCTCTGGAAAATTCAGTTTATAACTGTGTTAATATGTGGTATTACTCTGGGCAGTTTTCTGTGTTTAACCCGTTTTGCTATGGCTATGGAGAGGGGGATTCTAATCTGGTGGGAAATAGCTGTTTGTCTGTGCAAGAAAGCAGTGTGTCTGTAAATGAAGTTTCTAAATGTCTGTCTGATGTCTCAGAAGGAAGTCTGAAGTTAGATCGAGAGCAGAAAGATCTCATTGGTGAGGAAAATGTTTCTCAGGAGCAGATTAAAGTAAATGGTCAGGTGGAAGCCCTAACTGAGGAAGGAGAAGGTAGATTTGTGATGGGTGATGGATTGTTGGCTAGTGCAGCTTGTAAAAGTGAACCTGAAATGGGTAACTGTGATTTGCTGGAAGTAGCTCAGTGTAGTGAAAAAAGCAGCAGATTATCTGTTGGGAGTGGCAATGTGCCTGGTAGGGAAAGTTTGGAGGAGCCTAGGCAGCCTTGTGAGCTGATGGCTTTGTCTAGTCAGCAGTTTGGGAAGACAGGGATAGTGGAAAATGAGTGTCCATATCCCTTACCCGTTTCCTGTGTGGAGAAATGTGACAGTAAAGGAAATGTGCCTGTGTCCAGGGGTATTGACTTGCCTATGGAGGAAGCTACCCCAGTCTCCAAGCAGTTGTCTGTGAACAGCCCTGTGTGCTGGGACAAGGGAAATGAGATCCCACGCTGTGTGCCTGGTGAAGGAGAATGTGTCTCTGGCTCTTCTGTGTCTGTGGAGCAGACAGAAGGTGCCTTTCAGCCTGTGATGGTTGAGGGTGATTCAGTTGTCTCGGAGTTGGTTGTAAATACAGCTAAAGCCCCTAAGTTTGTGTCTGCTGGGGAGAATGGCACTGTAACTAGGTTGCATCCAGTTAGTGTCTTAGCAAGATCCCAAAGACCAGACTATTCTGGTGCTTGTAGTTTGCCAGTTGCTAATGTGTGGTTGGAAAAGGGTGTAGCAACTCTGTCTGATCAGGGTGATACCCTAGCCAGGGCACAAGGGGAGCAAAAAGGTGATTTAATTGTGTTACCTACTGACGGTTTGACAATTTGTACCAAGAAGGAAAAGATTCCTGAACTTGTTCCAGGCCAGGGAAAGGAAATTGTTTCTAACCTGTTATCGAGAGAGTCTATAAGTTTGCCTGAAAGGGGATTGTGTAGAGATCTGCCTGATGGGCCTGAGGTGATTCTGAATGTAAGTAAGACCCAGAAAGAATCTGTGGTGGCTCAGGAAAGTGTTCCTTTAGAGCAAGCCCTGGGTGAAGCAGGAAAGGGCAGAATTTCTGTGAGGGGTGAAATGCTGCCCAGAAAAGCTCCTGGGGAAAGGAATCCTCATGGTAGCCTGTGCAAGCAGTTTACTGCAACTGAAGGGTGTAAAAGTGATTTAATCAAGGAAGTTTCAGTTCCTAACAGCCAGAAATTTTCTGTGAATGGATCCACTGACTTTCCTTTTGAGAGCTCCAGTGTGGGCAGCTTTGAAAAGGTCTCAGGTGGAGTAGAAGTCGTTAATAAAGTTGAACAGCCCTATAACCACGAGGCTGTGTGTGGCCAGCTTGTTGGAAAGACCATGGTGTTGGGACAGGAATGTCTCCATGCTGATTCTGTGAGGGAGCAGTCTGTGCTTCAGGATCTGAGGACAGATTCAGTTACTGGTGTTTCAGAGCAGAACAGTTTTATGGCTGAACGCTTAAGGATGCAGGGTAGAGCAAGCCAGCTCTCACCCTCAGACTATTTGGATTTGTGTGATATCTCTGTAAAACAAAGTCCAGCCTTGGAATGGGTAGCAGCTGAAAATCTAAAAGCTAGTGTCTGTGTTGATGCGAATTAGGCTTTGGCTACACTTGCACTTCAAAGCGCTGCCGCGGCAGCGCTTTGAAGCGCTAAGTGTAGTCAAAGCGCCAGCGCTGGGAGAAAGCTCTCCCAGCGCTGTCCGTACTCCACCTCCCTGTGGGGAATAACGTACAGCGCTGGGAGCCGCGCTCCCAGAGCTGGGGCTTTGACTACACTGGCGCTTTGCAGCGCCGCAATTTGCAGCGCTGGAGAGGGTGTGTTTTCACACCCCGCTGCAGCGCTGCAAATTTGTAAGTGTAGCCAAGGCCTTACTTGGCTGGCAGGGAGAAGAAAGACTTGCTAATAGCTGTTAGCAAAGAGAGCCCACCCCATCAGCCCGTAAATCCTGTTAAGCAAGAGAAATCAGGGTTTAATCCTGAAGAACAAGAAGGAAAGAGAAGACTGGATTTTGCAAAGGGAAGCCACAGGTTAACCCTAAAGTGCCCAAACCCCAATGGTATTGAGCCAAGGGTGTGGCATGACAAACATGATTGTAAATGGACACTTGCAATGCATTTGTTGTTATTGCTAATGCTAATTTTTGTAACTAATGTGTTGCTATTGCCAAGAACTGTAAAAATGTACAATGTGCCTAATCTTTTGGAAAATCCCTTGAACATGTTGAAAGGAATACATGAAAACACACTTTATGTTAAAGGGCCTTGCAATACTGATGTTTCACAGTTAATGCCTGTAAACAGTGTTGGAACTTTTCACAGGGGAAAATACATTCCAGACCTGATGTGCTGTATGAAAGGGAAAACTGAGGCACACGACCATATTGCTTTCATGGCTAAATGCCAAGATTCCTGTACTATGAACAACATCAATATCTACATTGGTTTAATGTTAATTGGGTTCCAAACATTGGCCAGAGCTGGTATGGATAAAGTAGCTGTTTTCTTTAGCTCGTGGCAAGGTCCCATGAAACATACAGGAACCATGCTGCAAAAGCTAACCAAGTTATACCTTGAGTTTGTAAAGAGATTCATTCATGTTACTGAACATGACTTTGATAAACCATTTCGGTTATACACTGGGACGGCCTCTAGCCCAACACTAGCTGTAGTGAGACAGACCCAAGGAAAGGGGGCTCTTGGGATGCAGTCAGCGATGTTTTGTCATCCCTTCCTGCATCAATTTTGCGTTGGGGGTGTGACGTTTTTTATATAAATTGGGACCATATAGAACATGGGTTGCAACCAAGGTCCTGCAGTGGCACCAAATCTTAGATAAAGGGGGTCATCTAAGGTGTCTAAGACCAGATTATGGGTTGCTGGTTATAATTATGCTGTCTATATGTCTGTATCATTTTTAGTTGAAGTTATGTATATTGGCTCTATACTGTCTGTATTTCAAGTTGGTGATGTGATTCTGGGTGATATCCCAGACAAGCTGGTGTTAGCTCTGCTTAGCCTGCTTGATGGCCCATTAAGGACCATCAGCTACACAATTGACCCATGGAGAGAAGGCAGACACGCCTTGTGACTCAGCAAGGTCTGCAGAGACTTGTCCATGTGACTGCTGACTCCATTTTGCTGTGATTTTCCACAGTGAGAACAAAGAGATTCTTACACCTGGAAAAGCCTATATAAGGCTGATGCTTCATCTCCATCTTGTCTTCAATCCTGCTTCTTACCTCTGGAGGGACTTTGCTGCAAGCTGAAGCTCTACACAAGGGACTGAATGACCCATCCCAGCGGGGGATGTTCTCCAGAGACTTGATTTGAACCTGCAGTTTATGCCATCGCTGCTGCAAGCCTGAACTAAGAACTTTGCCATTATTGTATGTAATCGATTCCATTTAACCAATTCTACCTCTCATCTCTACCCAGGGCCGGCTCCAGGCACCAGCCTACCAAGCAGGTGCTTGGGGCGGCGCCTTGGGAGGGGGCGGCGATCTCGGCGGGGGTTAGGGCCGCTGGCCGCGCCGCTCGGGGGGGTGGGGGGGACCGGCGACTGGGGCGGGCCGCACCGTTCGGGGGGGTGCGGGGGCTCGGGCGGCGGGCTGCGCCGCTCGGGGGGAGGGGGGCTCGGGCCGGGCCGCTCGGGAGGGGGGCGGGGGCTAGGGCCGCGCCGCTCGGGAGGGGGCTAGGGCGGTGCTCCGCGCCACTCGGGGGGACGGGGGTTAGGGCCGCTCGGGGGGGGGACGGGGTCTCGGGCCGCTCGGGAGGGGGGTGGGGGCTAAGGCCGCTCGGGGGCTCGGACCGGGCCGGGCCGCTCGGGAGGGGGGCGGGGGCTAGGGCGGCGCTCTGCGCCGCTCGGGGGGGACGGGGGCTCAGGCCGCGCCGCTCGGGGGGTGGGGGCTCGGGCCGCGGGGCTCGGTCCGCGCTGCTGGGGGGGGCTCGGGCCGCGGGCCGGGGCTTGGGGGGGGCTAGGGCGGTGCTGCGCCGCTCGGGGGGCGGGGGCTGGGGGCCGCGGGCCGCGCCCCTGGGGGGGGCGGGGGCTCGGGCTGCACTCCGCGCCGCTGGGGGGCGACGCTCTTCTTTTCTGCCTGGGGCGGCAGAAATCCTAGAGCCGGCCCTGTCTCTACCTTTTTCCCTTTGTAAATAAACCTTTAGATTTTAGATTCTAAAGGATTGGCAACAGCGTGATTTGTGGGTAAGATCTGATGTGTATATTGACCTGGGTCTGGGGCTTGGTCCTTTGGGATCGAGAGAACCTTTTCCTTTTATTGGGGTGTTGGTTTTCATAACCATTTATCCCCAGGACGAGTGCACTGGTGGTGATACTGGGAGACTGGAGTGTCTAAGGAAATTGCTTGTGTGACTTGTGGTTAGCCAGTGGGGTGAGACCAAAGTCCTTTTTGTCTGGCTGGTTTGGTTTGCCTTAGAGGTGGAAAAACCCCAGCCTAGGGCTGTGACTGCCCTGTTTAAGCAATTGGTCCTGATTTGGCACTCTCAGTTGGGTCCCGCCAGAACTGCATCGTCACACCGCTCCGTCACACAAGTACAGTCCCATAGTTGTCCTGCAGGACGTCCCTGTAGAGGGCTCTCTGAGCGGGGTCCAGCAGAGCCCCCTGCCCCATGGGGAAATACACAGCCACCTCCTCGAAGCTCACTGGCCCCTGAAATAACAGGTGCCCCCCCACTCAGTGCCTGGTGCTTCCGCCACAGCCCCACCATTCATGGGGGAAGCAGCACAGTAGGACGGGTCTGGGAGGGCCAGAGGAGCAGAATCCCACCCCACCCTGCCCAGAGTGGCCAGGAGGCTGCAGGGAACAGAGAGAAGGGGAGAGCTCCTTGTCCCTCCCAGCAGGCGGAGGAGGGCAGGGTCTTCCCATTTCCCACCCACCTGCTAGGCACAGGCTGAGGTGGGAGGCAAAGCTCAGTGCAGGGAACAGGGACAGGAATCCCAGCACCTCCCCTTTGTATTTCATCGCAGTCTCTGCCTGGGGGGTTCAGGCTCCAGTGCTCTGCTCTGTTTTCCCAGCCCCGCCCAAGGGGGTGTTTCCAGCTTCAGAAATGGGGGGGATGTTCACACACTCCCAATGGGTCTGTTCAAAACCAGGCCCTAGGCTGAGCATGTCCCAGCAGGTTTATCAGTCTCTGTCCCCCCCACCTCACCCTGAGTGTTTCCTGACCCTCCCCCTCAACAACAACCCTCCCCAGCAGCTCCCCCCACATCCCCTACCTCAGCTGGATCCACCACAGCCATTTCCCTGGCCCGGCCCCTGGGAAGATGGGACGCTCTGGAGAAAAACGGGGTTGTTATTCTGCAGCCTGTCAGGGTGAGAAGGAAAATTCGGGAGGTTTCTGAATTAGTGTTAGTCCATTTCACACCCCGACCCCCCAGGCTCTGTCCCTCTAGACTCTGCCATGCTGGGAGAAGCCTCAGTGACGCTATTACAACACAGACCCGACCTCTCCCACCGGGACGAAACCCACCAGACGCTATTACACTCTCTGTGATGGAGCAAGGCCGGATGGCTACAGGAAAGTATTGAGGAGCAGGTATGTTAGCTCCAGGCTAAGCAAATCCCTAGTACCATGGGAACCAAAATGGCAGTTGCTCCAGGCTAATCAAGGCACCTGGGGCCAATTAAGAACTTTCTAGAAGGCACCGGAGAGAGCTACATTGATTGGAGCACCTGCAGCCAATCAGAACAGGCTAATCAAGGCACCTGGGACCAATTAAGAACTTTCTAGAAGGTACCGGAGAGAGCTACATTGATTGGAGCACCTGCAGCCAATCAGGACAGGCTAATCAAGGCACCTGGTATAAAAAGGGGAGCTCACTCCAGTCTAGGGGGGAGGAGCCAGAGGAAAGAAGTGTGCATGAGGAGCTGGGAGCAAGAGACACAAGGAACTAAGAACTGAGAGGGGGTACTACTGGAGGATTGAGGAAAACACCATACAATCTAGCAGTATCAGACACCAGGAGGATCCTGTGGTGAGGATAAAGAAGGTGTTTGAAGGAGGCTATGGGGAAGTAGCCCAGGGAGCTGTAGCGGTCAAGCAGTGGTTAGAAGTAGCACTATAGAGACTGCTGCAATTCACAGGGCCCTGGGCTGGAATCCGGAGTAGAGGGCGGGCCTGGGTTCCCCCCTAGCCCCGCTACTCCTAATCAGACATAGGAGGAGTTGATCCAGACTATGGGTTTCATCGAAGGGGAAAACCACTGAGGGGAAGAAATCCGCCAATAAGCGCAGGACCTACTAGAGGAGAGGAGGAACTTTGCCACATCTCCCAGGAACAGAGTTTCTGAGCCAAACGCCAGAAAAGAGCAGAATCAAAGGAGCCACTTTGGGGGATCCCCCGACACTGTCCCCCCAGCAGCACCTTTCCCCAGCAGTGCTGGCACCAGGCAGAGGCAGGACCTGGCTTTTCCTCTCCCTGCCCCTCCCCTCTCCCAGGCAAGTCAGCCTGCCCCCGGGGGGGGGGGGATGGCGCTGCAGGGAATGGAGCTGGGCAAGGCTGGGTGCCCGGCACCTCCCTCCCCACTGATTGCTCCAGCTGCCCCTTCCAGGCTCCCCCTCTCCCTCCTGCATGAAGAGCCGCTCACTGTCCTGCAGTCCCGTGGGCGTGTCCTCCCCAGTAGCTACAGCCACTGCTAATGGGGGGGGGGGAGCCTGGGGGCGCTGGGGCAGCAGCTCTGCGCCGCGCAGACACTCAGGGGCAGAGCAGGAGCCATTGCTGCAGAGTCACTTTCCAGCCTGGCCCCAGCACTTGTTCAACTGGAGCGAGACTCTAGGCCAGGGGTCAGCAACCTACGGCACGCGAGCCAATTTTTGATGGCCCCTTGCCGCCACTCTGGGGTTCCCGCTGCTGGCCCCTGCCGCAGCCCCACTCAGCACCCGCTGCTGGCCTGGGGGAAGGAACCTCAGGCTGGCAGGGGGCTGAGACCCCAGCTGGCAGGAGCCGGCGGCTGAAACCCCAGAGCGGGGGCGAGCTGAGCCCATCTCTGCCAGAACGGTTGAGAGACGCATAAGTGAGATGGCAGAAAACATTAAGGAAAAGCAGACGACTGCATTGAAAGACACAGCAGTGTTTAGTGTGGCAGTTGATGAGAGCGTGGATATAAACGACGTTCCACGTTTGGCAGTTGTGCTTCCTTTGAAATCCAAGAGGAACTTTGTTGCCTAAAACCTCTGTGTGGCACAACAAAGGGGGAAGATATACTGGAAAGTTTTGAAAGAACGAGGAGTTGACATCAGAAAAATATTTTGTGTGACAACAGATGGTGCCCCTGCCATGGTCGGAAAACAGAAGGGATTTGTAAAGTTACTTGAAGATCAAATTGGCCGTCGGACAGTCAAATTTCACTGTATCATCCATCAAGAAAACTGTGTGCTAAAATTTCTAATTCAGAACTTAATAATGTGACGAATACAGTGGTGCGAATTGTGAATTTCTTGTTGCTCGATCTGCTTTGACTCACAGACAATTTCAAGCACTGCTAGAAGAGATGGACAGTGCTTATAACAAAGTCCCACTTCCCAGCAACATTCGGTGGCTAAGTTGTGGCAAGGTTTTGGTGGGCTGTGTAAACTGTTTTGATGCAATCAAGGCCTTTTTGTCGGAAAAAGAACAAAACTACCCCGAACTGGATGACAAATGGTTGTGTAAGCTCATGTTTCTAACTGATATCACCGCTCACCTAAACGAAGCCAACCTCTGTCTCCAGGGTGCAGGGCAAACGATTCAGGATCTTTATGAAGCCTGGAAAGCATTTGTTGTGAAACTAGCAGTTTTTTCCAGGGATATTCAAACTTCTACTTTCCGCTACTTCCAACTCATAAAAGAGCTATTGACACGTTGCACTGTCAGTGTCAATGAGATTGGAAAGTACATGCAAGAATTGGAATCAGAATTTTCTGACCGATTTCAAGATTTCCAGCGATTTGGCCCAATGCTTTCTTTTCTAATTAAATCTGAAAAGTTCAACGAAAGCGACTTGGATTTGTCTGTATTTCAGTGGATGGGTGTTGAAGATTTCAAAATGCAGCTCATTCAGTTAAAAAGCTCAGAATTGTGGACATCAAAGTTTGTGGATCTGGGGAGTGCACTTGAAGCTACCGAGAGAGATGACGGGGCCTCTATTCTGACCTGCTGGACGTCACGGCCTGTGAAATTTAACTGTTTGAAGAAAATTGCGTTTGCAATGCTTTCAGCATTTGGATCCACGTACCTGTGTGAACAGGTATTTTCACACATGAAATCTGTCCTCTGGCCCCCTCAGATCCGGTTAACAAGTGATCACTCAGAAGCCTGTGCGCAGCTTAAAGTATCCAAATCCGTGCCAGACATTGGAAAACTCAGCAAGGAAAAGCAAGGGCAAGGGTCACACTAAACTAATAAGAGCTGCATTTTAATTTAATTTTAAATAAAGCTTCTGAAACATTTTGAAAACCTTGTTTACTTTACATATAACAGTAGTTTGGTTCTATATTACAGACTTACAGAGAGACCTTCTAAAACGTTAACATGTATTACCGGCACGCGAAGCCTTGAATTCGAGTGTAGACATGAAGACTCAGCACACCACTGCTGAAAGGTTGCCGACCCCTGTCCTAGGCAGTGAGGCAGCTCCTGGCAGCTGGGGTGAAACTCACCCACCCCAGCTACGGAGTAAAAGAACTAAGGCCTGGATCCACAAAGGAACCTCACAGCACCAAACTTTTAGGCAGCTAAAAGTCACTAGAATCCAGAAAGCCTGAGTTAGGCACCCAGGCTCCTGTACAATCAATGGGAAGAAGGAGGTGCCTGAAAGTAGGACCCACAAAACCCAGCATGCTGGGCATCTCCACCCCAATGGGAAAT
This sequence comes from Mauremys mutica, assembly GCF_020497125.1. Lineage (NCBI taxonomy): Eukaryota > Metazoa > Chordata > Testudines > Geoemydidae > Mauremys > Mauremys mutica. Next base: position 311,364 of record NW_025423265.1, on the reverse strand, counting down.
GCTGATGAGGGGTGTGTCCTGAGCCCCACCCCTCTCTGGAGCTTAGGCACCCAGGTCTGGCTTGGAGAGAGGGACCTTGGTCTGCTTGGGAGCCCCTCACCTGGAGTTAGATGCTTAGGCCATTTGGTACAAAACAATCCACCAGAGCAGGAAGCAGTCACGGTGCTGCTGGCTCTCTTACAGCATTTAAAGTATTTGACCAGGATGTGGGAGACCAGGGTTCAAATCCCCCTTTGCCACCCCCACTCCCCCCCCCCACAAAAAAAATTCTGGTAAACTGCATAGCTCCCTCTTTAGCACCACACAGGCAGTGGCCAGGGAGGGGCTCCTGCCTGTGCAGTTTTTCCCCCCATCTCCGGCCTTACCTGGTTCCAGTCTGGCCCTGCCACGGGGGTGGGCCTGATATTGCCACCAGGGCCATCCCTAGTGGGGTGCGGCCCAGGTCCTATCCCACCCTCCTTCCCCCAAGGTCCTGCCTCCTTCTGCCCGTGCCCCACCCCTGAGCGATGCCAGGAATCCGCAGAGCAGGGCTGGTAGTGCTGCCGCTGTCCTGGGCTGCGCCACCATGGTCCTCTGCTGGGGCCTGGAGCCGGCAGCAGCGTTGCCACACACCATCCTGTGACGTTATTGATATAAATTGGGACCATATAGAACATGGGTTGCAACCAAGGTCCTGTAGTGGCACCAAATCTTAGGTAAAAGGGGTAATATAAGGTGTCTAAGACTAGGTTATGGGTTATGATTATGCTGTCTGTATGTCTGTATCATTTTTAGTTGAAGTTATAAATGTTGGCTCTATGCTGTCTGTATTTCAAGTTGGTGAGGTGCTTCTGGGTGATATCCCAGACAAGCTGGTGTTAGCTCTGCTTAGCCTGGTTGATGGCCCATTAAGGACCATCAGCTACACAATTGACCCATGGAGAGAAGGCAAACACACCTTATGACTCAGCGAAGTATGCAGGGACTGGCCCATGTGACTCCAGACTCCATTTTGCTGTAATTTTCCACAGTAAGGACAAAGAGGTTCTTACACCTGGAAAAGCCTATATAAGGCCAGCGATGAGCTGCTAAAATCTTAACAACCGGTTCTCTATAAAGTTCTGATTTAAGGGATGTGCCAGAGCATGTATTTTTTTTACCAATAGGGTTACCATATGTCCGTATTTTCCCGGGAGGAATTTTTAAATTTTAAAAATTCCGCCCAGACAGCGATTTAAGAACCGAAAAGCCTGACATGTCCAGGAAAATACTGATGTATGTTAACCCTACCGAAAGTTCTTTTTTAAAAAGATGGGCCTGAACTAGCAATGAGCTCCTTTTCACATGTGTGGGGCCCTGCCACTCCCTGGGGGTCTGCTAGGGTGACCAGATGTCCCTATTTTATAGGGACAGTCTCAATTTTTGGGTCTTTTTCTTATATAGGCTCCTATTACTCCTCACCCTCTGTCCCGACTTTTCACACTTGCTGTCTGGTCACTCTAGGGTGTGCACATGTGCGGGTCCCAGCTGCTCCCTGCCCCCCTCATTAAAGCAGGTGTGCAGGGTTAGTGCCCTGGGAACGGCCGGGCACCAGTGGACATGGGGCTGGCTGCAGGCAGGGGCGTGGGGCTGGGCTAGCTGGAGGCAGGGAGTGTGACATGGGCTGGCTGCAACAGGGGCTGGCTGTGGGCAGGTGATGCAGACAGGGGCTAGCAGGGGGGGCTGTGGCAGGGGTGGCTGCAGGCAGAGGGGGGGCTGGGGGCGGGAGACACAGACACTCACACACGCGCAGGGACCGGCTGGGAGCAGCCCCCCGGGGACTCACCCGGCAGCAGCAGCCGGAGCCCCAGGGCCAGAGGTCCGAGGAGCAGCAGCAGCAACCGGGTCAGGAGGCAGCTCACATTGCTCCCGCAGCGCAGCACAGCGCCCCCCGGCGGCCGGGAGAAGGAATTACACCCTTCCCAGCCAGAGCCCTTCAAAGCTTCCCTCGCAGGGAAGTCAGTGAACAAGCGGTTCTAAAACCGCTTCTAAATTTAACAGCCGCTTCGTGCGAACCGGCTCCAGCTCACCCCTAATAAGGCTGATGCATCATCTCCATCTTGTCTTCAATCCTGCTTCTTACCTCTGGAGGGACTTTGCTACAACCTGAAGCTCTGCACAAAGGACTGAATGACCCATCCCAGCGGGGGATGTTCCAGAGACTTGATTTGAACCTGCAGTTTATGCCATCGCTGCTGCAAGCCTGAACTAAGAACTTTGCCATTGCTGTATGTAATTGATTCCATTTAACCAATTCTAGCTCTCATCTCTACCTTTTTCCCTTTACAAATAAACCTTTAGATTTTAGATTCTAAAGGATTGGCAACAGCGTGATTTGTGGGTAAGATCTGATGTGTATATTGACCTGGGTCTGGGGCTTGGTCCTTTGGGATCGAGAGAACCTTTTTCTTTTATTGGGGTGTTGGTTTTCATAACCATTCATCCCCAGGACGAGTGCACTGGTGGTGATCCTGGGAGACTGGAGTGTCTAAGGAAATTGCTCGTGTGACTTGTGGTTAGCCAGTCGGGTGAGACCGAAGTCCTCTTTGTCTGGCTGGTTTGGTTTGGTTTGCCTTAGAGGTGGAAAAACCCCAGCCTAGGGCTGTGACTGCCCTGTTTCAGCAATTGGTCCTGATTTGGCACTCTCAGTTGAGTCCCGCCAGAACCGCCTCGTCACACATCCATGTGCAGAATGAATTTTGTAACGTGCACCAATATACAGGTGATATGTCACACCTCACCTCCATATTGGTGCGCACAACACAATTCATTCCGCACACAGACAACAAATTAGAGGAAACACTACTCCTGACTTTCAATCTACCTGTCACATCTTGAATTTCATACATTGACTGATCAGAATAAAGTGCTCTCAAGTGAGCTACAGACCAACATTGGATTGGTTGTGACTTCTTTGCCTGATCTGAAAACAGACCAAAAGGACCTGAGTCTCCTCACTGTCGATAGCCCCCTGCTCGGCCAATCAGCACTGAGACTCTGAGTGGCGGGAGGCTGAGGGGTCTCACCAGATGTGCCAAAGGATGGCCCAGGTCACCATCAGAGGAGATCACTCTCAGATCCAGCCCCACCTCTTGGTGAGGACCTCCCGCAATGAGAGCAACCCCCTCCCCTGCCCGCACTCCACACACCCCTCCTTGGTAGAGGGAGGGAAGCAGGGGAAAGGGGGAAAAGAAGCAGGAGAAGAGGCGAAAGGAGGGAGGAAAGAGGAAAAGGGAAACCAAAAAGGACAAACCCCAATGTCCCCAGGGATTCCAACCATCAAATCCTAGGTAGGAAATCAAATTCTGGCACCTGAAGCCAGTGTTTCCTGGGCCTAGAATGCTGCCTGCGCCAGGTGGATCAGACTGAACAGGTTCCAAACCTCTCTCAGCCTCTTACCTTGTCAAAGGGAAGTTTGTTTTCGGCACAGTCAGTGGCAGGAAAGGAGAAAACTCCACAGAGGTTCCTCTTCATGCTCACAGCTGTGAATCCTAATTCTCTCTCAGCCCCCGAGGAGAGACCTCGCGAAGGAGACTTGCGGCAGCAAAGCCGGGGGGTCTCAGAGACTGGCCTGGCCCTGCACCTCGGTCCTGCCCGGCTGATGTCAGGGTCTCTCTGTGAGGTCACCCCCTCCCCACCACCTTTGCCCAATAGGCCGAGTTCCTGCAAAAGGCCTTTGTGATGTCACTGCCACACCCACCCCTCCCCTCAAAGCTGATGTCCTGCCCCTGGCCAGCCTCGTTGGGTGTTTGACTTGTTTCCCCTGGATCACCGCACTCAATGACTGTTCAGTCTGTGGATGGAGCCGCTACACAATGAAACATCAGTTTTTCATAAATTAGTAGCCTTAAGGCCAGAAGGGACCATTAGAGCATCTAATCTGACTCCCTGCATATCCCAGCCCATCTGTGTATCACAATAGCTTCTTTTTGACTAAAGCACCTTCCCAAAGGCCTCTAGTCTTCATTGGAAGACATCAAGAGATGCAGAATCCATCACTTCTCTTGGCAGCTTGTTCCAGTGATGAATCACCCTCCCTCTTACAAATCTCTGCCTTGTTCCAATGAGAATTTATCTGATTTCTGCTTCCAGCCATTGGTTCTTGTTATGCCTTTCTTTGCAAGACTAAAGAGCCCTTTAAATACTTGGTGTTTTCTCTCGCGAAGGCACTTGCACACTGCAATCAGCTCACCTCTAAACAGATTGAGCTTTTCAATGCCTCCTTATAAGACATCTTCTCCATCCCTCAAATATGGCTCTTTTCTGCACCCTCTCCAGTTTTTAAAACGTTATTTTTGAAATGTGGACACCAGAACGGGATGCAGTGTTCCAGTATCAGTCTCACTACAGCTGAATCACTTCCCTTTCCAGCCTCTGTTTATCTAGCCATGGATGGTGTCACTGCCTCCCAGGACTTGTGCAGTCTCTCAGCCCCGTACAGTCCTTGGAAAGAACCCCCTTCAGTTTGACAGCCCTTCTTGGAGAGTCACTCTCTCTCGAGGGTAAAGGCCCCTCTGCCTCCGTGAAAGGCACTTCTCTGAGACCTGAGCATGCCTGTCTGCCATGGGCCCCTCAGGGAGTCCCCTCCCTCTGGACCCTGGGGCCTCTACTCCCAGAGGAAGAATGCAACCCCGATGTCTAGACTGCAGTGATGCTCAGCCAGTGTAAGAGAGGGGTTTATTGAGCATCTGAACATAGCACAGGAAACTCTCAGGGCCTCAGGACTAACCTCCCTCTGCACAGTCCAGCTAGGTCTCTCCTGCATCCATGTGGGCTCTGGCTGTTTTCTCTCCCCAGTCCAGATGCCCCCTCTTTCCAGCCAAGCATCCGATCTCATCTTCCCACAAGCCTCTGTCCTTTGTCTTCTGTCCTAGAGAAACTGGCTGCCTGGGTCTCCTCTCTCTCGTTAGCGCGAGGGGAGGAGGAGAGCTGAGATTTCAGGCTGCTGTGTTATGGCGGGATTGCTGCTATTATTTGACAGAACCTGACAATTCAGTGGCACAAACAGGGGAACGGGGCAGAGATACAGCGTCAGGGAGTGAACTGGAGAAAATACAGGAAGAATTTCTAGCAAGGGTGACGTGTAACTAACCAGAATGAAGAATATTCTCTGCCCCCCTCGTCTAACTCTGGGCCTGACTCTCTCCCGTGCTGAGGCCCCTTGCCCTGTCTCTGGCCGTGTCTGGGGGCTTCATGCCCCAGTAGAGCCCCGAAGGTAAAGGTGTGAGGTAGCCTCAGCCCCAACAAGACTCAGGCCCAGGTCACTTTCATCCTGGGTTTCAGATGAGTGACCCCTAGAAGTTGGGGGGCCACCGGTGCCTAGACCATGGCCCGGCCACAGAGGCCGCCCCTGCTCATCCTCTTCCCCCGAGGCCCCGCCCACTTGCTGTTCACTGCCCTCCGCCCCCTCCCCCAGACCCCCTACCTGCCCCTCACTCTTCCCCCAAGACGCCACTCACCTGCTGCTTGCTCCTCCCCTAAGGGGGGCTACCAGGGGGCCATGGGGCCAGGCACCCATCACTGTTTCCTGCCTTAGGTGAGCGGGGGGTGGGGGGGGTCCTTGGGGAAGGAGGCGGAGCAGGGGCAGGAAGAGGCAGAGAGAGGGAGGGGGCTCGGGGGAAAAGGCCCAGCGGGGGTGGGGCGCAGGCCTTGGGGGAAGAGGCGGAGGGGGGATGGGAGGAGGCAGAGCAGGGCATCGGGTTAAGAGGCAGAGCGGAAAAGGGTGCAGGTTGGGCCCCCACTTCTCTGGAGCTTTGCTTCCAGCACTCGAAAGATGACAATGGGCCCACGGAGGGGTGACTCGCTCCACATCCCCAGTGTTCCCCCCTGCATGGGCGGCCGTTTGGGGGAGGCTCAGCCACCCCGGCCTCTTAGACGGGCTGTGGCTAAAACACTGGCCTTGCTGTGAGCAGGATTTGAACCTGCGCAGGGAAACCCTCTTGGATTTTGAGTTCAACACCTTAGCCACTCGGCCATCACAGCTGTGAGCAAAGCAGGCCCCTAAGGCCAGAGAAACGCCCAGGCCTGACGTCATCTGAACTGCAGAATTCAAACAGCAAACCTGGCTCCCAAAGCACATGGGGGAATTTGGGGCTCTCGTTCCTTCGCCGTGTGGTTAAGCACCAAACCAGCACTCTCCTGTGGGGTCTGTCATTGTTCCTCTCCACACTGTAACGATCGAGACAGGGAGAGGTCAGACAGTGAGGTAGAATCCAGCTCTGCCCCCCACCAGCTCCCGGCTCTATCCGCCAATGGACTGACTTTCTCGCTGCATTAAACTGTTTGTATTGGACTCTTTTATCTATGTATAAACAGGACTAAGCCACGACTGGACTGTCCGACAGGAGAATGGGCCATGGCTCCCTTCCCCTGGACTCTGGATTTCTCACCACTTCAGAGAAACTTGTTAGTGGAAAAATGAATCACATTCAAATGACTACAGATTATGAACCGTTTGCTGTTGCCTTGGCACATGGCCCCACCCAGCCTTTTCCCCTGAGTCAGGAATGATAATTTATTGGTTCACTCTGATTTGTTTCAGTTTTATGTTAGCATCTATTGCCACTAATTGGTCGGAGCCCGTCACTTCCGGAAGTCCGAAATGTTTCCCCCCTAGCTCCCTTCTCGGTACCTTTGATTTTCCTCAGTCTCCTTCAGAGCACTGGTTTTCTTGGCACCAATAACCAAGACTGATTTCCAGATCAGGAGACGTGTCCTCCAGCTGCTGGAACTTCCCTGTTTCACACCTAGAAAGAAACAGGTTTTTCCCCATTAATCATTATCATATTTTAGTGTCGTATTTTACTCTGAATTTCTTGCCCGTGAGAAATGCTGAATTGAGGGACTGGAGAATGAGTCTCTGTGTATCCAGCCACAGACTAGCTGCAGCCCCAGCAATGGCTGTGCAAGCTTCCCCGAGGTGTCCCGTCAATGTGCTTCACCCCGATTTACCGAGACCAGCTCTGGGGACAGGATGAGTTCGGTCCAGTGGGCAATTCACTCCTCGGCCTCCATGCTTTGATGGCCAATAGATTCCAGTGTTCCTGCTGGTCATTGTTCTGTGGCCATCTGCCCACCTGCCACTGGACTGAGATCAGCTCCCCTCACACCAGCTCATTCCTCACCGGTCTGTGAATGGTCACCACGTCATACAGACGTTTGTTCACTCCTGCCGGGGGCAGAAGAGAACCCAGTGCCCTGGAGGTGACAGGCCCGTACTGTGTCCCCAGTCAGGGCCATTGTCCCTGCCCTGAGGTGGTGGCTGCTCTGGGGAGCTCACGCTGGCACCGGTGCAGTGGCCCCGCCGTTAGCTCTTGAGTGTAGCCGCTGAGACTCCCCACCCCCAGCGAGAGCCGTAGCCATGTTGGCAGGAGAAGCTCTCCCAGCGACATAGCCCTGCCCACACCGGCGCTTGGGTCAGTGTAACTGTGTCGGTCGGGGGGTGGCTCATTCACACCCCTGAGCGACATACGTTCTACCGACACAAAGGGGCGTAGACACAGCCTGAGCAGAGAAGCGATTTAGAAAACAGATTTAGTTTTGTAGGAAATGCAGAAACCCGGGTTTGTAATAAACCAAAGGAGATTCCGACCCACGTGTCACCTTCACCACTTTGCAGTTGTGCCCTGGGACAGTTGTGTTGTCTCAGCCTGTGGCCAGACTAATGGCGTGTGCAGGGGGAGGAGCTACACCCCGTCTATGGGGCTTCTGACATCCTAGAGGGGAGAAAGGAGAAAAGACGCTCAGTCCCCCGTGCCACTCACACAGGGGGCGGGAACTTCTGTGGTCATTTAAACAGGCTCAAGGGCCCCGAAAGAGTGAAAGGTGTTAACGTGCCCCTGTCACCGTCCAACACTGAACGGGTGAAACAAGGCTTGCGGTTTGGTAGAGAGAGACTTCAGGCCGCTTAGTCCCATGGCAAACACACCTCTCACATCCCTGCTAGTGTGTTACTGAGACACAGAGAGAAAAAGAGACAGAGTTAAAGCAATGGAAATGTAAAGTAGTCAGTAAGGCTTGTCTTTAACAGCATCCCCTGTGCCCTTTCTCTTTAGCTGGGAGAGTTTTTAGAAGGAAAGTTCCTTATGTGACAGTCTCTTGGATGGTTTTGAAGAAGGTAACAGCTGTCCTGGGGAAATCAGAGAGATCAGCTGAGATGGGCTGGAGCTGTCATTGTTGTGGTGTCTCTTGTTAAAGTCCAATCCCATTTCCTAGGTGGCAAGATAAGGCAAACACACACAAACGGGGAAAGAAGAGAACAGCAAAGATAGAAGATGTAGCTTCTGGCTCTGGCTCTGCTGTTGACTTTGTCTTGCGGCTTCACTGTCATTAGCAGTAGGCAGAGGAGCAAAAGCCATCTCTCACTGTGCCTTAGTGGGTCACAACTGAGAATACCAAATTCAGGCCAAAGTGCTGAGAAATGGGGCAGACATACCCCCAAAATGGTGATTTTGCTCCCATAAGATAAATCAAACCAGCAACAAAAGTTAACTTCTGTTTCACCACACTGGCTACCAAGAAGTCAGAAAAGCAGCCTCCTTAGTCATTCCAGGCTTTATATCGCCACCAAAACCACTGAAATTACTGATGAGTGGTTATTGGAACCCAATTTCCTCAACCGAAAGGGTTCTTCTGATCTTAAAGGACCAGCCACATACCCAGGTCAATAATATACAACTCAGATCTGAGCCCAGTAATCATGCTGTTGCCAGCCCATTAGTATCTAAAATATAAAGGTTTATTTCTGGAAAGGAAGGAAGGTGAGAGTTAAAATTGGTTGAAGGAATCAAATACATACAAGAATTGCAAAGTTCTTGAATCACGCGTGTAGCAGTGATGGAATAAACTGTTGGCTTTTTAAGTCTCTGGTTGCTTCTGAATCATTGGAAGGTCCTCAGTCCTTTGGTTAGAACGCTCCCATTAGTATAAGGTCATCATCAAGAGGTCTGAGCAGGAAAGAGGCCAAATGGAGATGTGTCCTGGGCCTTTTATAGCTTGTGGATGGAAACCCCCATTGTTTCAAACAAAGCCCTCAGTGGAGAGAGTGGAAAATGACAGGTAACAAGATGGTGTTTAGAGTCACATGGGCAAGTCCCACGTCCATGCCTGATTTCGCTTAGTCACAGCAGAAGCCATGACCTAGACTCCAGATGGAACGTTCCCAGGCAAGTCCATTGAGAGCAGATAGGGGTGTGACCTTATCTAATTGAACTATGGCCATATAGACCATTATTGCAACCACTGTCATATACTTGCAACAAATCTTGTACAAAGATGGTGAAGTGAGGTGTCTATGAAAAGGTTGTCATTTGCTGGTTATGCTTATGCTGTGTGTATCATTCTTGTATTTGAAGTTATGAATATTGGCTCTGTACTTGTATTTCACTGTTTGCTTCTGAGTTGTATCAGTGAAGCATTTGGCCAACTTATTGAGAAAGGATTAAGCTTTTCACTTCAGAGGAAAAAAATGCATGAAGACAGGTTTATAAACGAGTAGGTAAAGACACAAACCAAACCAACACCGACTGTGACACCCCCCACCCGCCCAAGAAATAGAAACACAAACACTAAATGCTGAGAACCTGCACTGATGGGCTCAGCGTGCAGCTTCCCCCTGGGTTTATATCTGGTGCCTCCCTCCTCTCACTCCCCTCTGCACAACGTCAGGTTCCTCCTCTCTCACCCTCCGAGGAGCAGCCCCAGCAGGGAAGGGGGGAGAGAGGCAGTTTCTGCAGCCCTCACAGCAGGTCCCAGCAGGGGGAGAGGAGCTGCCAGGGCATCTCTGCTGGGTCCCAGGCACTCAGGGCAGAGGAGCAGCTCCCCAGGCTGGCGTTGTAAATCAGAGACCAGGTGCTCTCATCTCTGTGACCCTTTTCCTCTCCAGACCATAGGCGCCAACTTCCCCCAGTGCCGGTGGGTGCTCGCACCCCCGGGCCCCACCCCGACTTCACCCTTTCCCCACCCTCACCCCACCCCCATTCCAACCCCTTCCCCAAAGTCTCAGCCCCCTCCCTGCCCCATTGAACCCCTTCTCCAAATCCCCGTCCCAGCCCCACCCCTTCCCCGAGCGTGCTGCCTTCCCCCTCCTGCCCCCTCCCTCCTGGCCGAGCGAAACAGGTGCAAGTGCTGGGAGCTGGGGGGGAAGCGGGCATGCGGTGCGCTCAGGGGAGGAGGCGGAGCGGAGGTGGAGGTGAGCTGGGGGGGGTGGGGAGCTGCTCAATTTTTCGGAGCACCCACGGAGTCGGCACCTATGCTCCAGCCTCTGCCATCTGAGCTACAGCCAGCTGGGGAACAGGGGGCTGCAGCCTCTGTAACCAAATGCCAATGTACAAAGGTGGGTCCCATTGCCCAGGCTGAGAACTGCAGTGACGTCTCTGCTCAGTGTCAGGCACCCAGGACAGAGGCAGCTCCCTGGGATCCAGGCCTGTCCCAGCCAGACCAGGGCTGCTGGGGAGTGTGAGAAATGGTCCCCGCCTCCCCCAGGGCTGAGCTCTGCCCCTCACGCTCTGATTCTCTCTGTCCCCAGTGACTGTGACTCTGGATCCAGACACGGCTCATCCCCAGCTCGCCCTGTCTGAGGATCAGAAACATGTGAGATGGGGACACGCCCGGCAGGATCTGCCCGACAACTCTGAGCGATTTGACACTGAGCTCTGTGTGCTGGGCTGTGAGGGATTCACCCTGGGGAGACATTCCTGGGGGATGGAGGTGGGGGATGGGGAACGCTGGGCTGTGGGGGTGGACAGAGAGTCTGTGAGGGGGAAAGGCTGGATCAGTCATAACCTTGAGGCGGGGCAGGTTTGTAGAAATTTTGGTGGTGCCCAGAACCCGCTCCGCCCATGTCATAAATAAACAGATCAGGGTTAAGGTCTCTTTTCCCTGGAAAGGGTTAACAAGCTCAGTAACCTGAGAAACACCTGACCAGAGGACCAATCAAGGGACAGGGGAATTTCAAATCTCTGTGGAGGGAAGCCTTTGTCTGTGTTCCCGGTTTTGCTCAGAGAACTCTTTTTGGATCTAAGAGAGGACAGTCATGTCTCCAAGTTCTCCTGGAGTAGTTTCTACTAATTAATAGTGAGTATTAATTAGAAAGGCGAATTAATCTTATGATTTGATTTCTATATTTGCAATTGTGTGTTTGCTAAAGGAAATGCTTTATTCCTGTTTGCTGATATTGCTTTTACTGAGAAAGGGGGAGGGGGATTCTCTCCAGAGATTGATAAGGTTATCCCCTATGAGTGTCCAGCTTAGGCTCATAGAGATTCTGTATTTTCTTTTTGTTCTCTTAATAAATTCTTTTCTTTTCTTTGGACTTGGTTAATTCCTTCTCTTGTGGAAATTCAGGGG